>NC_090887.1:14875230-14880230 GCF_036669925.1 Montipora capricornis | reverse complement strand
TATCACCTTGAGGTTGGCCTCTTAAAAGTAAGAATCGGGTTTAGCCCTTTTAATCACATACCTCGTGGCTCCAGAGCCGCTTAAGATTATCAGGACTTTCAGTGATATCAGGAGTGGACAGCAGAGTACCCTGGATGACGCGGGCGAAGTCTCTCAAGTTGAACAAGTAATGCGACTTCGCTGGTGTAGGCAGGAGATTTGTCATAGCATTCTTGTACACTTCCAATGTACTGTTAACCAGCAATTCGCCAACGGCAAGATATTCCTTTGCAAAGCCCCTGCAATTTGATGCGAAGTCACCACTTAATACAGCGGACGATTTCAAGGTGCTATACAACATTTTTTGGGACAGCTATTAACAGTCCTTTACTGTATATGCAGTGATAGTTTACAGTCACCCTCACATCAACCAGAAAACCTCCAGATGAAACTCGTACCGGTATGAGGTTTCAAATGTCAACACCCCTTCCCCAACAAAATGGGCCTAACATTATAGATTCTCTTTAATCGACGAGTGAAACAGTGCTCATGCTTTATCGTTCCTATCCGATAAGACAAAAACATCAAACCACTTGAAGATAGCACTTCAAAAGCACAACCACTTTCTCATAATAAGGACCCCAAGTCCAGGATAGCCTATGGTTCATATTTACCTTGTGGTTAAATGCCATTCCATAATCCTTCCAAATATCTTGGTCATGGTGGTGTCGTCAAATGTCGTGATACTGATGGTGTTAAAGTGCCGCAGGAATCGAGGAGTGACCGGGTTCCGTCCTCCCCCTGGGGGACCCATGGCCCCTATCATCTGAATGTCAATCAAATGAATGGGAGATGTGTCCTTCAAGTCATACCTACAATGAAGAAGATAAGCTTCACTAATGACCCAACCGTCGAAAGCGACTGCAACAATTAGAAATCTTCCGACAGCTCTGAGGACATCATCCCGAAAGGAATCGAGAATTCCTTTTCGTCTGCTTGGAAGGATTCACATAGAGGATATTACATGGCCGCACGAAGATACGAAATTTCTCTTTGCGTATTGAAAAATATTTCACGAAATGATCGAAAGGCGCAATTTTCATCTGTAACCATAACAACAGTGACATTTTCACATGTGAAAATAAGGAGATGTATTTATAGTCATGTGTACTGTCTGGCGAGTGAAAAGTAAGCGCTTCCATGGCAAGGTGACCTCCAGTGTTTTTGTTAATTTCTAACCGTCTCCCGTCACGCACGCGCAGTTATTCAACCGGAGCCAGACTTTTCTGGTTCCGGCTTTGGATTATGCCAGAGCTTCCCCGCCCGTTCCGCTGGACAAGGGTAACGGAGGCTGTGGGAACGAGATTGGGCAGAGAAAAGCAAAAAACCGTACAAAAACGTACAGAGCATGCGCAGACGTCTTACTTTTCGCGCATGAAATTATTGTTAGGTGGCATTCCAGTTGTGGTCGATGTTTAGACCCTCAAAAGCGAAGTCACTGCACATTGACGATAGCGCCGTTAATTGAAATCAAGCACAATGATAATTCGTTACCAGTTCCAATGATCCATCCACTGTCGCAGCAGCTCTATAGGAGGCTGGGCACCATACACTTCTCTAGCAGGCATGTTCAAATCATCAACAAAAACAACCTGAAATAAAATCGAGTACCTATATGAGTACTTCCTATACCGCGTTTGGCTTTATACACACGTGTCGAATTTTAGAAAAGTTTCAGAAAGCACGTCTCAGAGTTTACCCACCCCATCAGGCCAGGTCACCAAATTGGGATCTACGTATTTCACTCAAGATGACAATGACGTAATGTGTGACGAAGCCTACACTTGATCGTTGCTATTCGCCGATATTTGAACCCGCCTTGCACACTCGCTACTCATCCCATGGGGTTGAAGTGCTAAATCTCTCTAACCTAATCCTGACAACTCACCGTTTTCTTGCCCAGTGGAGGTCCAAACACCCCTTTCCTTCTCTTGTCCAGTTTGGACATGATAATGTCTTGTGTCTGCTTAGCTGTTGTTTGCGCTGAGAAGTTGATCAGCAATGGTTTGTACGTGTCAGAAAGGTTCTTCAAAAGGAAGTTCTGTCGGTGAAAAGTACACAATGTTCAGTTGTGGTTAGATAGGGAAATCACGCAAAATAACCACATAAAAACACTCCGAGTTTGTTTAACTGAGCCCCTACTGTTTTAACGAGAGGTTTAAAGTCGTGTATTATGAAAACAACTTCAAATCGATAAGCAAAGGCAAAGGAATTCTACACACAAGCAAAAGTAAACTTGGCCACGACCTATTAACTTCACTCCGATTTTAGTTTTTAAGTTCTTAATGGGTCGGTTATTATTGCATAGTCGTGGTGATGACGCTTGTGCCTCAGTGACCCAAAAGCTATGTCGGTGAGGACAAAGGCCCAGGTGGGTTCAACCGCAACGCATTCGTCGAGAGATACACTTGGAAAAGGAGAGTCCTTTGTCCCACTGGTGTTAGGGTCGGGTGTTGCGCTTGAGACCCTATTCGCCACTTTGGCTCAAGAGACACAGCCAAGGTAAGAGGTAACAGCTAATAATAGGAGGTCAAGCACCTTGTATGTTTTAAGAACCGACCGAATAAAGTCGGTTTGAATAAAAATTCATCATTGCCACTTGCCGGAAGGAAATCTCTAAAATCCAAGTATTTCTCCTAAGTTATCATTTCAATTCAATCTTACTTTTTTAAAAAGGAGACATGAGACAACGCCCGCAAACGCCTGTTTCAAACACACGGATACATGTAATTACATGCATTTATATACCAAACACACAAATAGTATGTTGCACCAATACAAGGAAAACTGCTAGCTTTCGATGTCGCTTCCGTTCGCGTACTCACCGTGATATAAACAGATTTCCCAGTTCCCGTGGGTCCTACAAACAGACAAGACTTCTGATGTGACACCAGTTGCTCCATCAAGAATGTATACCTCACTGTGTCGACAGTCGGTACGATGATTTCGTTGAAGGCCATCTCCTTGGGAATAGGAGGAGCATCTTTAATTTCTTCAGTCCATAACTCCCATTTGCCCATGCCCTGTAGAAGCAAAAAATCAACCTGAATTCCAAACAGCAATGTAGAGTTTCCAGACGAGGGTCAAACATTAGGGAGCTTAAGCACGCGCGTTTTTGAGACGCGGACGGCAACCGGAAGAGAACATTTCGCGTTCCAGGACAGTGGTGTCTCCCACATTTTTATACTAATCATCTCTAATGGAGACAAGATACTTGGCAATGTTAATGTTGTTGTGTGGAGACAAGTTAAAAGGGAAAACAGCTCACTTCCGGTTGCCGTTCGCGTCTCAAAAACGCACGTCGTTAAGCTCCCTATTTCCTACGAATGCACCAAAAGCTACCTTATTTCAAAGAGGAATTGTTGTGGGTTTGATTACTTTAACATCAGCTGCTCAATAGCGACAAGAGTAACTATTGTACTGAACGTTTAAACCGTTTTTCATCGTTGGAAAATAGCGATCAAAGCAATTATAGCAAGATTTCTAGGTGTTGTCACAATCATCTGCTTCAAAGCCTTGTACAAATCGTCAAATAATTTTGGAATCAAGGACGAGGCAGTGTCACTGGCCCACACTTAATACAAATAAAACTTAAGATCGCTTTTAAATTACCTCCACTAAGGACTATGTTATTATTATTATACTATTCACTTCCTTCAACGTTTTCTTGTAAATCTGATATATAATATGTCAACTATCCGACTGTTACTGTTTGAATAAACTCTCTTCAAAATGAAAAAAACTCGCATTGGAAAACGACGATAACTTGGGAACTTTAACTGCTCCAACAAAAACCGTTCAATCTCTAGGAGAGACCAGCATCCAATTTCTCCTTAAAGCATTACCGCGTATCCAAATTTAAAGGCCGTGAGAATGAACGAAATAACTGTTAAAGGTAAAACTTCCTGACTGGCAAACAGATTTTCTTTATTAGTGTATGGAGAACAGTTATGAGAACATGCATTTTGACCTGAGTCACCGTCTGGTTTGTACTTTGAGCCCCATTCATTCAACTGCAACCGCGCAAAGTCACCAGCTAAGACGCTAGTCGATAAGTTACCTCTTTGATGAAGCGGTAGTCATACACTGATCCCTTGCTAGGAAAAGGGCATAAAAAGGGTCGCGGTGGTGGATCAACAATCTCCAAAATGTGGTACTTGCTCTTGCTTTCAAGCGACAACGGACCCTGCAAAAGAAAATTTGACGATCAACAACTTCATCAGTCATTTGTAAAATCAAATCATAACAACTCAATTAGGACACTGTCTGAATGGAAAACTAAGAAACAATAAAAATGGAAAAGCTTTTGAGTGACTTGCGCAAAAAGATCATTGAAATTGCCAAGAGCTGACTTTTTGTTCGTTTTTTCTTGCGCGCAGTTACATAAATTTCGCGATGAAATGTTACGTCATAATTGGAGGGCGCACGCGCGCGCTGAGAGAGGATAGCGGTAAATAGCCTAACACTTGGCTGTATTCCGTTTTTGTCGTCTCATTCATTCGGACAAGTGTTAAATAATCGTTTTTAGCCCAATCACGACGGAGGCAGTATAGCCCAGTGGTTAGGGCGCTTGCCTTGAGATCCAGGGATCCCGGTTTCAAGACACGTTCTGACCATTCGTTGAATTTATTCCTGGTAACCCCTGGGTCAACTTCTCAGCTGCTCTCGTCAACAGTCAACTGGTTTGCCTCCGGCCAGTTAGGATTCTTAACAGTTGTTGTTGAATGTTCTGTTCTGTCGTGATTGTTTCATTGGCCCTGAAAAGCCCTTTGGGAAGTGGTCAATTAAGTATGTATGAATATAATCTTTCTCTCTCCTCACCTCCAGCCTTAAGAATAATAAACTAGCGCTCGGTCACTTTATTCAAGAACTTCGGCCTCGGAGCTGGGACCTCAGCCATTATCAGCTCAATAGAGCAGTGGTACCTTAAGCGAATTTTTGTAAATTGTGTCATTGCACTG
>NC_090887.1:14852730-14870230 GCF_036669925.1 Montipora capricornis | reverse complement strand
TAAGCACAAGTCTTGCCACCGAACGGCTCGCCAACAATCATGAAACCGTGACGAACAATCATCATTTCTTAGATCTGCGATGTAAAGTATTAAAACAAAAGATTAAAGCGATCCTCACAGTTATCTGGACAATTTAAGCAACTATCTATTATAGACACCTAAACATTTCAGGCGCCTCATTTTAACATTTTCTATAGTCGAGGCTAACGATGTTCGATCTCGAGATCCCAACGAAATTTTCCTCTTGATCATCTTGAGGGGCTTTCTGCCATTACTTTGAGCGTCACGCAATGCTCCCCCACCACTACAATGACGGATGCGTTGTGTGACGACTCGGTGCAACACAGTAGCCTAATCAGTAGATCTCGAAAGGGAGACGTATTCTGCAAAGACGACTCGAGGATAAGGAGAAAAAACCCGAGGGTTGGACTCCTTACAAGGGTCGAACCAAAGGCCGCTGCTAGTTCGGCTGCTATTTCGCTTAGCTACGAGACACCCGTGGGAACGAGGCCATAAAACCTGTTTTTGCACTTCAATGTACAGGCGAAATGTGAAACCAGATAGGGAACCTATTTTCTCAATAACATTCCCGGTCTAATTATGTCGACTGCAATTACGAAAGAAACACCTAACCTGTACGTTTTCAATCAGAGTAAACAGATTAAGGGCGCTTTCCATTTGACAGAACTGACCGGCTCGACCAGCCATTTGGAAGGAATAACATTACAACGCCTTCACTATAACACACTTCGAGAATGATATATACTCCTCCGGAACAATGCGAGGGATTATCGTGCAAGTGTTCCTTCAAATCGCAAGGGCACCCTACGTCAAATTTCGGAAAATATCTGTTCGAAAGACGATTGGAGATCTGGAATTTTCGGAACATTTGTTCTAAAATTTCTTGCTTGCCTGCCCGTCCTAGGATTTTCGAACATCTAAAACATGGTATAACTGCCGATTTTTAACGGATTTTTACCCTAAAAAGGTCACCTAGAATTTTCGGGAGCCTTTTTTCTGGCTGAAATTTTCGAAAAGGTAAGTTTTGATCCCTATAATTTTCGTAACACTAGACTTTCAGCTGGGAAACCCGAACAGATAAAAATTTTCAGGGGATAAAAATATGCCTATATCTATCGTTTAAAGACCAAAATACGTTTAACAATGCTATGCTTAAGTGGTTTTGTAGTACATTCTCGTTGGTTACCCCTGAAATCGTTGCATTTTCTTTGCAAACTGACGGGTCTGGCCGGCCAATTCTGACAAAAGGAAAGCGCCCTAAGTAAACAAGCGACCATCAAACGAACAAACCTGGATTATCTTGGTAAGGAATTGGTCTACCATCTGCAGATTCATTGCCTTGCAGTTTTCTTCAATGGCATTTGTCAAAATGGTATAATCTGGTTTAGGCAGCTTTACTCCAGGGAACAAGTCAGAAGTGATTCCCTAAGAAGTAAAAACAACACCACATAAAAATGTAGTTCACGATTCAAGACGCGTCAAACGACACTTAAACTGGGAATGACCCTTCCCTGTGGGTGTTCACCTCATTAATGCAGGTACAACTTTTACTCTTATCCAGCTATCCTTCGCACGGTGTCCGATTTTTTGCATGAAAAGATACAGCGTGGAGCCAAGTTTCTCAGTTGCATAACGAAACAACATGGTAGCACAAAAACATCAAATAAGAAAGAAATAAACAATTCTTGTTTCCATACCTCGAACAATGGAAGATCGTGGGCCAAAAATTTGGGAAGATTCACATCATTTATGGAGCGTAACATCAGTATATCTTCATTCTCCTCAGGGTATTTCAACTAGAAATAAAGAAAGACAGTGCCAAATACATTTTGGAGAAAATATATTGAGCATTGCCGTAGATCCCTAAGGTTATGTAACAGCCCGATTTCGATAACTCATACTTCAACTGAAAACGATAAACGTTGTTTCGATTCCCAGCAAAAGGATGGCGAGGTTTACAGCCATCTCGCAATGGAAAATACTTACCACCAAACCAACAATGTGATCCTGCACCAGGATCCGATAGGCTTTAAGAACGAAGAATACTTAATTGTAAGTTTCCTGGCAGAGAAACATCGCTTGTACGGTTGTAAGGTACCAGCTTTGTTATTTGCAAGCCCTTCAAGTGGCTCGCATGACCATCTAAAAGGTAACTCGATTCTAACCTTTAAATTTCCAGCAGCAGTTAGAACAGACTTAACAGCTCTCATGCCGTAGTCGTAGTGATGCTGAGAGGATAGCTGCTCTGAACAAAGAGTGTAAGTGGTAACAATCTTCACTGCCAGCGGACGGGCCTGGTGCGATAAGGAAAGAGAAAAGAGCATTAACGTCCGTAATAGCAACCGACAAGGTTTTATGCTTTAATAAAGTAATAATAAAGGCCGTGGTGACAGCAATGGCAGGAATGCTTTTGTTTTCCACAGCATAATGACGAAATTCCCGTTACGACACCTATCGTGGTTGATGAAGCCACCAAAAGAAATGATAAGTAATTTCCGTATTCTGTTGAGACTCTCTTTCAAAGCGAGTCCAGATGTAGAAGTCCGATACGTAAACGCAAGTTCTGCAAGTAAAATGTAAAAACCCATTTATACAAGTGGGAATTTGCGTCGTTTTGCTAATTGAAGATGAGGCTCAAAGCACCTTCAAAATGCTCTTATGAGCAAAACTATGGTTCTACACGCTCTCCGATAAACCATCTCTCCCCAAAAGGTTTCAACCACTCTGGCACGGGCCAGATACAAATTTCATTAGTCAATCGGGTACCCCCGTGTGGCTACATTTTTGTCATAAATCCTATTTTTTTTTGCGCAGTTCTTGTTGATTTCCTTGATCCAGATCCAAGGTTCCTTCCGAGAAGGTGCCAATCCTTATTTGTTTCTGAGTAATACAAGAGTACGTCCATCATACTTACATTAACAAAACCGTATGAGTACAGCGATATCTCGGCAATCAGGGCATAATCTGGTACCATCATGGCCACGGTCCTGAACAAAGCCTGTAGAAGGAAAACCAGCACTTCATTGCAAAGCCTATTCATTTACTCAATCAGCAGCCACATTTTCTTGGCCAAGGTCAGTATACCTCTTACTAATCGAGTTCGAGGTCCGACCTGTAAAATGATTATGGACAGTACGGACCGAGAAAACGAGGCTAGTAAGAGGTTTATCACATCTCTGCGGCAATCAGCCGCGCGGGAAAGGTAACTAATTGAAGTCACGCGGAAGATTGCCATGTCAAAATCCGAAAAACGAAATCTTCTTGGCTGTTTGAAATAGTTACTTGAAAGATACAAACAGTTTTAAAAGTTTATGTAACAGAAACGACATGAAAAAAATTTCAAATTTAGCGGACGTACTGTAGAATACGGCCCGCTAATTTAGCCAATCACAGCGCGCGTACTATCCAAGAGATATAATAAAAGGTGGTATGAGTTCGATAAGTGGCATGACTAACAGGCCAGGATCGTAGGTACGCAAAACACAATTTTTTTCGAGTGTACTCGGATCATAAAAGAGACTAAACAACGTGTTAAGCAGAAACGGCAAATTTTCATAAAAGCACAAAAAATTCAAATCATGAAAGCTTGATGTTTCCTGTTTACAAGATGCTCCATCTCTCTAATCTCGTACCCAGATCTCTCACGGTCCAGTGACAGAGTGAGATCTGGGTACGAGATTAACATCTCTCTACTATCGATAGATGCAGAAAGTGCACCTGCGAGGCATTCATAAAAGATCCGTTGCTGTGTGACTATGTTCCTAATAGGAGACCCACCTTTAGATTATCAGGTAACTCAGATCTGCCGGCATAACCCGGATTCATAGTGATGAACGTAGCACATGTTGGGTCTAATTTGAGTTCTGTCCCCTCAAATAACAGAGTGTCTGACCCCGAGTTGATGCCTGTTAAGTTAAAAAAAAAAAGTTTATTACAAGAAGCCATAGACAGCCTTTACTGTGGCCGATTTTCGATGCCATGGTCAAGACGACACTTCCGGCGTTTTCACAATAGTCATTTCCGGTGAAAGACTGTCACGCTGTGCTCAAGCGTAAAACAATCTCGTCTTCAGAGACTAAATATTTTCGGTAGAGCTTTAGTAGTTCATGATGCAACTAAGATTTGCCAAGACGTGATGCAACAGGTAACAACACTCCAAACTCGATTCTAACCTTAATTAATTAATTAACGTCGCTGTCCTGACATCGAAGTGAATAAACTCTACGAATTCTAATAACAATTTCGTACCCATTTGAATGGTTAGAATCTGTTGTGCAACCACAGATAACACCTCCAAGTCAATGCGGTTAAATTCGTCAAAGCAGGACCACGCCCCACATGACGCCAAACCCTGTAAATAATACAAAAGTTAACATAAGAATTCCTTATAATGTTTCAAATTAACCCCTTTGCCTACAGGAATTTCCTAACTTCCTTTTTTGCACGCAGTAACATTCAGCGAAACTTGCAGTCATTTGTCCCGCGACCGTCTGCGAAAGAGACGCATCTGTTCCTTCAATAGAACTAAAAGGTAATCGAGAGCTGTGCCTTTCTCGTGAGACGCATGAAATATGAAATCTCAGTCCGAGAGATTTATCTTGCGGGCAAAAATACGCCCAAAATGCATTGCGAATTTCGTGTTTGGTTTTTTGGTAATGCTCCAGCACTTGGCTAAGTAACCTGACTTCTGGCTGTTATACACAAGTGTGGTCTCATTCACCACAGAGAAGCCCTAGTTTTTGCTCAGAATCGTATGTTTGTGACGTAACGTTAATTTTATCAGTGAAGAAATTCCAAATTACCCTTTTCGAGTTTTAAACTTATCGTGACTTAACCCCTTTAAGGGCGAATGAATATTTAAAGTTACGTGGAGTACTTTCGATAGTCTCCTACGCAGCCGTTCTTTGTGTGGTCACGCAACGCCCCTCCCCATACAAATTTTGTGTGGGAAGGAGCGTTGCGTGACCACACAAAGAACGGCTGCGTAGAAGACTATACTTTCAAGTCTTACCTTGAAGAATTTTCCCAATGCAATATAGTCCAAGCCATCGGAGCAGTTAAACACCACACACTGTTTAGCCACAGCTTTGGCTAAGTCCTTTGTTGTTTCTGTCTTGCCTGTCCCAGCAGGACCCTCTGGGGCCCCTCCCAAGTGCAGCTGGAGAGCTCCAAAAAGAGTCCTAAACACACACAAATAAAATACCAACGCAACAACTGAGGCCCTTGTAAGAAGACTGTTTATCTCAAGTCCGAAACAGGTCTCGTGGTAATGATTATTCAAACAGTCGTTTATTTGTCTGTGACAGAGCACGGTTCCCTTTTTAGTGCACTTTGAGTCACGTGCGAGTTAGTAAGTTTGGTTCTCAACTTTGCAAAACGGCCTCAAAAGGTACAAAAGCACGTACCAAACTTTAAGGAAATGCTCTTACTGCTCATTTTATCCTTTTGATAGTCAACCGATGGAAAGGAAAATGAAACCTCCAAAAAACGATGACATGGTTTATCAATTATTGAGAACTTGGTCGGTTCATTCATTTTGGAGTTATGATGCACATCGGTTGCTGACCGGACCAGGACCAGGGGCCTGTTTCTCGAAAGTCCCGAGAACTTTTCGGGCCCGAAAAGCCAGTCGTCAAACTGCAATCTGCTTATTTGGAAAAGCTGATCCTTTAACATGTTTTTAATGTAAGAAAAACTAAGAGGATTGCGAAGTTTGATGGCTTGGAACCTCGGCGTTGCGAAGATATAAAGGGAATCGTGGCACCCGAAATAGGCCCGGAAACTTACGGGACTTTTGAGAAACAGGCCACAGAAGTCCACCTTAGAGAAATGTCCACCTTACAGAGTTAAATTACAAAGAAACACCGGAAACTCGGCCGGGACGAGCGATCAATGTTCGCTTTACAGAGGTGTACACTTAGAGAACTGACGGTGTGATGATGATGATGATGATGATGATGATGATGATGATGATGACGACAACAATGATGACGACGATAATGATATTGACGATGACGATGATAATAATGATGACGAAGATGATCATGGCGATGACGAAGATGATCATGCCGATGACGACGACGATGATAAAAGATGATTATGGCGATGATGACGATGGCGATAATGATAACGATGATGATCATGGCGATGACGACGACGATGACAAAAGATGATTATGGCGATGATGACGACGATGACGATGACGATGACGATGACGATAATGATAACGATGATGATCATGGCGATGACGACGACGATGACGAAGATGATTATGGCGATGATGACGATGGCGATAATGATAACGATGATGATTATGGCGATGACGACGACGATGACGATGATGATGACGGTGGTCGTGCGGAGAAGATAAAAATTATCATTTAAGACCCCATCTTTACCTGTAGCATCTGTCAGTCAAAGGGGTGATAACTAAGCGTCCGGAGTTGCCAAGATATTCGTAGCCATAAGCCAGCTGCGCACTGATCATTCTTGTCATCACGTTTTCTTCCTAAACACAATACAGTGCAAGAACATTTCAACACACTGCATAAAATAACTATTTTACTAGTGGAGAGAAGAGGGATCTGGAGCAACGAAAATGACCTCTAACAGAACGAAAACGCCAAAAACCAAGAAATTCACGGGAACAAAAGGGAGAGAATAGTATAAGCTCTTAACTTAGTTTCATAGCAGCGCAGTTGGTACCTTTCTGTGACTTCACATCCAAAAACTGTTCAAATTTTAAAAATGGACAGTTCTAGATGAAAATTAGATTCTAACTGCAAACGGTAAACTGTCAAAGTTCCTGCTTATATCATAAAAACATGAAAAAATATCTAAGTTCTCCCTCTTTTTTGAAAACTTCGGCTTGGCTAAATCGATATATTATGCACTTTGAGTCTTCATACCTCTATGTAATATCTCAGTTGAGCCAACCACTCGAAGTCATCCTCTCGTTCAACACCTAACATACAAGAACAGTTGGAAAGAGTCATACACAAGCGAAGAGGACCAAATAGACTCAGCCTACAGCGAGTTTCTGTTGACTAGGGTACCTGGATCTATACAACGTTCTTCTTGATTGGCGAGCCAATCCTTTCCATAGCACCTGCTATTCACCCAAAATTAATTAAGTGTATTTCTTTCAGAGGGGACATGGCCGTGTTCGGTTATGGCGTTGCAATTTCATGCGGGTTTGTATCGCTTTGATCACCGGCTGTGATTCCGAGTTCAACTCAATCACGCTTTGGAAACAGCCAGTAGCATGTCTCCTGCCATTTGGGATTCTTTATTTCGTTAGGCTCCATTTAAGTTGTTTCCTTTTTGCTGAAATAAACAATTTGGACAAGTTTACAATCTCGGTATGATTTTCACTGACTAGCTTGATCGTAAAGTGCACTTCCACTAAAAACAAGGATTTACTATTTTTTAAATTATTTTTTTACACTTTAACTGGAGGTCTGTTTACTACATAACAATCAACAAATAGCGCGCGAAAGCTCCATGTCCGATAAGCTGTTTACAAGTTAAACTAGACTTTCAACTAAGCCTAGATTTCAAACCGAGTCCAATTTTGCCCTTGGACTCGTTTTGAAAAAGAAGCTTCAGATTTAACCGCATAGTAGAAGATACGTAAATGTATACGTTACCCAGCTGACACAGTCTTGCTAGCACATCCCTGGCATGCACGTCCAATACCACCAAAGCACCAAGAGTTGCTCTGTTTTGCTTTGACAGTTTACCGCGAACAAGAGCAACGATATCATCAATTTGCTTGTTGTTCAGCAGAAGGTAATCGTTCAACGCCTTAAAGCAAAGAAAGAAAGAAACAATCTTTAATGTTATTCTCAAAAATTATGTTAACAATGAGTTTAGTGGTGACGAATAAAGAGGTAGTCATTAAGTGCCACGAAACCCATGCCACAATACGAACTGGTGTAGAATTTTATAATCAAGTGAGCTCTAACGTTGCTGCGTGGTGTGATAGATGCATTTCCATTGTCAGGGAACAATGGAAATCAAAGGGATTATATTTTAACCGCAGAAAAAAAGGGAACTATTTCTCACCAGGATGAGGATTAAGGTTGGGAATAATCAAGAGAAAATGAAGGAACTGAAGGAGAAATGTAGTGTAAAGGTATTGGCCGGGATATGTGAATTTCCCGAAAGTTATTTTTAGATCGAAAGTCTGTGTCCGGAGACGTCCGCGAATATTAAGCATGACGTCATACGAACGTTTCTAAAATTGTGTAATGGCTTTTATTCCTCATCCAACAGGCCATTAGATTCACAAGAAACTGTAGAATTTATCTCCTACTATGGGGTACCAATTTCCTAGCACCTGAAAGTTGTTTTCGTCAACAAACTGTAATTCCACTCGGAACGCCATTTTGGATACTTTTGACTTTGTGGACATCTGGGTAAACAGACTTCCGTTTTCATGACATCTAAAAATAGCTTAACTGAAATTAACATATGCCAAGGGCTAGAATGGGCGACTCCTCTGTCTCCATGGAGACAAGTGATGAAGACACTTTATGCTTATTAGCAGTTATTCTAAGAGGGCTTGCTGGGCATGAAAAAAGTAAAGTAAAGTATAGTTAAGTCTCTGCTTACGAGCCAGAAGGCCCATCAGGCCGGCACTTATCTCCGGTTTCATTAGCATGAAGCGACTAGGAGTATTTCTACTCCTCCCTGGATGGGATGCTAGTCCATCGCAGTGTTACCCCCAGCATTAAATTTGCTGGTACCCATTGATACACCTGGGTGGAGAGAGGCACCGTGAGAGTAAAGTGTCTTGCCCAAGAACACAACACAATGTCCCCGGCCAGGACCCGAACCCGGACCAGTTGATCTGGAGTTCAGCGCACTAACCGCTGGGCATGAAGTGATAGATAACCAATGAGGCGTGAAACGCCGACTTGGTTATAATCATTTTATTTCCAGCAAGCCCAAGTAGAATAATTCTTTTATTAAAAACTCCTAGATCAACAACTCTTCCATGTTGATTTTATTTATCTGCCACGATCAATTCCGGTTCAAAACGGCCTTTGTCGGCCATTTTTTCTCAGAGCTGCAAAAATGGTTTCAGGTCGCTTTATTGCTGACACGTTCCTTGACCATATTAGGTACAGCAGGTATATGAACTGATAGCCTCTGTCTGGCGGGCCAATGAAAATGCTGGAAACCTGATATCCGTAGTTCAGTTTTTAATAAATCCTACTATCATTCGATGGCTTTTTTCCTTCCTTTTCTCGCAGATCAATTGTTTGCCGAAGCCTTCGGCTTCGGCAAATAATTGATCTGCTCGCCACTGACAAATCACGATATTTTGCTCAACCTCGTCCAATAATTGTTAATTATCCTGCATTTCTTGGCGTTACCAATACCCATGCCATTCCAATCGCCGGCTCATGAAGTCAGTACAATGTCTAGATACAATATCAGGTCTGCATTACCGTGGCTCCTCCTTTAATGGCTTTATGTATCTCCAGTGTCCAGTACAGCTGGGATACACACAGTACTGTCTGTCCTGGCCAGTCTCTAACCCACTTGACTCGTTCAGTCTTTTCATACGCTTCTATTGCTTCAAAGATGACCTGCAGAAACACAAACCCAATCTGTTCAGCAAGGTGCTTCAAAATTATCTTTCAAAAATGCATGGTTACCCCGAATCTTCTTTTTGGATACCAAGGGTACTTATTAAGATCTACTTTCTCTGCATAGTTTTCAATTGCACAAAAATATCCCTGTACTAGTAAGCATCACCCATAGGAAACCCGGATATCTCTAGATGCGCAGAACATATGCGCAATAACAATAGTAGGCACCGTCCTTAAGTTTTGAAATAAAAAAATTTCAAAGAAATGCTTCATTTGAACAGAGTTAACTCTGATTTGAAGTAAAGAAGTGCAAGTAGTCATCAATGTTCTTTACAGCCTTACTTTTCTGATACTAGCAATCATATCCTCTTGTAACTCCAGCAGCCACTTTTCTACTTGTCCTCTGGCCTTTGCTGTGGAAATTGTGTCTTTAAGAGGAACAACTTCGCCTTCTGAGCTCTTCATGTGGGTTATATCAAGTGTATCTGTGAACTCCAGGGATGCAATGCCTTCAAAGCACTTCTTAAGATGTGGCTGAACCCTAAAATAAGAAAAGAGAAACCTCTTCTTGTAAAGCTCAGATTGACAACCTCTAATTTCAAAGACTGCAAAATAAAGAATACCTCTAATTATTTTGAACCCTAAAATAGGGATAGAAATAGAAATCTCTTGTAGTTGAGCGCAGATCAACAACTTATAAACTGAAAAACTGCAATATAAAAATTACCTCTATCTACTTTGGTCTCACTGTAAAATGCTAATTAAGACTGTGTAACGTTCAGTGACTTTTGAAATAGCCAGTTTCACTTGACAGTCGACACACAGAAGATTTGTAACAATTGCCAAACAAAAACGATGACATGCAAACGCAAACCTCTTTGGATCTTTGGTTTCAGAAAGAATTTCCAAGAGTTCATCATTTGACAGAAAGAAGAAGCGTGGAAAGTACAATCTCTTCTTTTCCAGATACTCATTCAATCCCTGCAAACAAAAGATAAAACAAAAATTTACCACTGCCTTATTAGCGCAATCAGCAAAGGTTGAAGAGCAAAAGATCACTCAAGTTCCACTTCTTACAGGCCGACACCTTACCCTTCACATAAATATGGGGAAAACGACGACTTGACCGAAAATGGTGAGAATTCTCATGGTTCGAAAGCCGTTACGTTGCATGTCCCCTCTCTCATTCAAAAACGTCATGGAAAATAGTCTGCGGGGTTGAATATTTATGCAATGGTTAAGTAGGAAGTGCTAAGAGATGTTAGCTACATGAGCAACCGTAAAGTCCGAGAGAAAAGTTAACAATGAACCATAGGAAGATTTATTGAAGATAGCAGTAATCCACACCAATAGCTAGATCAAAGCCTCAACTTCGTTTTAAAAGAAACCCTGGTCCTTGGTAAATAAAGAAAAAGAGTCTTGAAAACAGAGTCACTCAACAGAAAAATTTATTGAAGACCAAATGGGGTGAGGTTCGAAAAAGTTTAGGCTACTGAATGCTCTTAAAGCGTACTTTACTATAATGCTGCACCAGACATTGCAAGTGGTAGATTCCCGTTGCCACAACATGCATTAAAAGCTTGATTTTGTGTAGCCTGCAGAGCAGGCGTTTTTTTGGCAAGGTCTAAAGTTCGTAATGAGCTGCCATTTTGAAAGCACACAGCAGATAGAGGATTGCGGGGGTAGGGGCGGGGAGGCGAGAAAAAATTTATCTCCCCTTGCCCTTCCCCCAATACCATTTTATACTGTCCTCCTAGAGCTCACTGTGTGCAATTTTTTTGACTGGCCGCAGGCCTCTGTTAGATGTCGGCCAATAGTTCTTACCAAAACAAAAAATACGCCTGCCTTGCAGGCTAGGTTTTGTGCAATAAGGACTCCAGAGAGATGTCGACTTGCCTTGGAACTTACATATAGTGACATCATTTTAGGACAAAGAACAATAACAACAATAGCTATATCAAAGAAACGGTGTACTGTACCTTTAAGATGAGTTCAAGCAGCTCATTTGATTTCTTCAAACGTTCCAGCATCTTTTCAATGGCAACCACGGTGAGAACATGGCGGTCCTATTATGAACAACAAAGCATTTCAACATGAGAATGATCCCCCTACAGTTCCAGGAAAAATTCAACCTGTCCCAGTGATACTCTATGGAAAATGGAAAAAACATTTTAGGTTTTTGAAACTTAAAATTCCTAAAGTGCTACTATGACCGAAAAATCAAGCACTAAGTGACCCAAGTTTTAAGCCTTGCTTAAAAAAAAAAAACTTTTCTAATTTAACTGAGAATTTTCTTATTTTGGTCCGTCATTACTAACTTTAAAATCTTGAGAGAGCTGGATCGAGGAGAAAATGATGTCAAAGACTCAATAGTTTAAGGATGCAATGCGTGTGAACGCGGCTGAATCGATATGCAGCACGGGAGTTTCGGGCTTTCAGACTATTTAACTCGTGTTTTGCATATATAATAAGCGGCGTTTACACGCTAAAATTCTAAGGTAGTGAGTCAATGACGTCATTTTTCCTAGTACCAACCCGCTGAGGTCCAATCGGCCAGATTTGAACGTGAGTAATGGCGGACCGTAAAAACCAAATCTTATACTGAAAGTAACAGCTCTTGGACAAAAATCAAAGCTCAAAATTTTTGCAAGTCAGGTGTTAAGTAATCACACTTTCAAAATTTGACGAAAAAAAGGAAGTGATATTTTGATCATACTACCACTTTAAAACGCTAAGGAGATAACCCTTTGACCTCCAAACCGGCCTAAACCGGCCAGACTTAGTATTGTACTCTGTCTAACACTAGACGATTTTACTCGTCAATGGGGAACCCCTGGGATTCAATGGTTTAAACCTAAACAAACATTTGTAGGCCTAACGTTAGTATTTGTAAACAGTTAGGGTTGTTTCTGTATTGGTAAAACAATGACCTGTAACCTGTGTTTTGTACCTGCCCCAAACTGACCTTGATTCAATGTTGTGCAAAACTGAACGGTTTTAGTGGGAAATTGTTGTGTTACCTTCCAACATTGAATGGGGGAGGGGGGGGGGGGGGGGGGGGGCTGCATAAGAGAAGCTGAAACACTGTCTTTTGCGCTTTAACAGAAGTGGGTTGAAATACAGCTCTGGTGCGGTTCATTTACATAACCTTCCCAACTACTTTTCTCTATGATTGTAGGTTGAAACAAAATGACCTAGTTTGGTTGCAATTTAACCTACGGAACAAAATGACCTAAAACACATCTAGTGACAATGAAAAGAATGATGGCCTTGATTGATGATTACGAAAAAGATGATAATGAAACTATTGATGACGATTTGGACAATGATGGCGGGTTTGACAATTGTGAGCATCTTCCTGATGTCAACTGTTGCAATGGCTGCGACAAAGGGCATTGTATTGCTTTATTGTAAAGAGACGGAATTAAAGGCATTCATCAATATTACATACCAACACGGCCACCTTCATGATTTCCCTCCAGTTCTTATCAACTGTACTGAAACGTCTGTAAGTGCAAGATGAGCAAATTGTCAACTCATTTGTAAAAATGTGCTGTCCAAGAGTTCTAACTGGTTAACTTGGGGGTGATGTACAAAATTAATACTATTCACTTCAAAGCAGCTACAGAGAAATAGAATGGCGGCTAAAAAGCAAGCTCTTTCACGAGCAGCTAAAGAGAAATGTGTGTCATACACAAAAACAATTTATTATTCACCTCTGTATCAGTGAAAGTGGTAGATGCTTTAAGCTAACTGCTGTGCCACCACTACTGAACTCCTCTTCAGTGAAATAGAGGTTTCATATAAAATAGATGTAGTACGCCCCGTGAGACCTCAGTGTAACAATATCAACAGTAGATCAACTGACCTTCCTTCCTCAGGCATCTGGGCCATGATATCAGGCGAGCTGAAGATAGGTTCCAAATACAGCCAAGTAGCCTGCACTTTCAGCCACTCATCAATGATTTCCTGTGTTAGCATCAGCTTGCTTTCCCATTCTCTGAAATAACATGATACAAATAATTCAATTTGATGTCAATGCAGCATAGAGACCTACATACTTTTATTTTGTAAAATACATACTTTAATTGACCGCTCTCCATAGAGGCTTTTCAGGGCCAATGAAACACATCGAAACAACGGAAAAGAATAACGACAACAACAACTGTTAAGAATCCCAACTGGCCAGAAGCAAACCAGTTGGCTGTTTACAAGTGCAGCTGGGAAGTTGAACCAGGGACTACCAGGATCAAATTCAACGAGTGGTCAGAGCGGGCCTTGAACCCGGGATCTCCGGATCTCAAGGCAAGCGCTCTAACCACTGGGCCACACTGCCTTACATCGACCGTACTTATGGACGTTCACCAAGCTATTTCCCATATAATTGTCATTGTCATACAATGTATCAAAATGGCTCACTTGATTTCTGTCTCAAATGGCTTGATGAATGGTGAGCCTCTCATTGTTTGTGTTTTCACAATTTGATCATCCAAGAGCGTCTGGATTTCATCGATTGATGACAAGATATGAGTGCCTGTTTCACGATAAGGAATCATGACAAACTCAATCTGAAATCAAAGGAGTATGATATAAAGATCAGAGTTAACATTACTAGAGAACCTTTAATTTTGCTAGTCTCATAAAATCTAATTGCACATTATTGTTATTCCACCCAAGAAAATAAAGGGAATGCACAATCTGTGAACCAGTGAGACAGAGGTGCGAGACACCTATGAACACTTTTAAATTGAGCTGATAAACAGTATTTAAGTCTAAGCACCCATTTTAAAACAGTTAGCTTCCAATAAACTGCAAGTTAGAACCAATTTTAGAATTGTTGGCTTTCACAACTGTGAGTTGACTTGCATGTTGACTTGCATGTTGTACAAACTCGAAAAAATATAATAAGATTTAAGCTACTAGTATGAAGTATTTTGATATTTCAAAGTGCTCCACAAAGACTCTGACAAAGAACTTGTGAGGTTTTTCACAACAGATACAAAGAAGTACAGAACTCACTGCCTTACCTCATCCCACTCACGAACCATCTTCTCCATGGCTTTTTCAAGAGAGAACTCTTTGCTAGCTGCCTCACTGATGCTCTCAAACTGGCTCAAGTAAGGCTCAAGGTTCATTTCCACCATCTTAGCAAGATTAGTATCCTCATCAGGTTTCAGAGGATAACCAAGGATCTCTGACATCATCTCCCAATGACGATCACGAAGGCCAGGGTTGAATAAGACTTGAACCAGTGGAAGGTGCTCTTTAAACTCCTCCACTTTGCCCTTCATCTGTAAAAAAAAAAACCACATTATTTTAGAATTGTAATATTAGAGAATTACGTGTATGGTTAGGACTATTTCCAGAAGCAACCACATTAATTTTTAGATAGTTCAGTTTTAAATGGGCAGGTACAAAACTTGGACCAGATCAAGCAAAAAATGGTTTTGTAATCCAAAACTATTTGATGTTTGACCTGATTTCACCAAAGTTAGCTTAAATATTAGGGCTAGGGTGATTTCTCGAGGCCTTATCATTTTTCTTACGTCGATCCAAAGTGACCAGCTTGTACACAGCTTCAATGTAAATAAGTGGCAACTTTTTGAATTCTGTGTATAATAAAGTTATTATTATTATTACCGATCCAAGTTGATCTGCTCGAACTCTTGTACCTGCCTGTTTTAAATGGTTTATTCCAAGCCAGTCTTAGAAATTACATTCATCTTACCCTCTCTGCAATCTTCTGTGCATTTGGTACATCACCAAACTGTTTCTCCAGCTTATAAAGTGCTCGCCAGAAGTTACCAGTTTCTGCATCAACTTTATCTGGATCCATTGTTCCCCAAGGCCCTTCCATCCATTCCCTAAAAACAAGTAGTTGTTAGTTATAAAGATACACAACAAAGTGGATGTACTAAACATCCTTTGCCAATGATCTGTCCTCACATCCGAGCTCTGTAAATGCGCAAAAAAAAGCATTTTGCAAGCAACCACTTTACAGGCACGCATAGGGTGCATTCATGCACATGAACTGTCAACTAAAAGAATTTTGAGGTACAGTAGCACTTAAGGATGGCGCCTACTATTGTTATTGCGCATATACGTTCTGTGCATCTCCATTTCCTATTGATAGTGCTTACTAATGAAGGGATATTTTTGCACGGTTTAAGTTTAAGCGGAGAAAGCAGAACTTAGCCAATGGTCGTGGTATCCAAAAAGAAAATTGGGGGTAACCATGCATTTTTCTGAGATAATTAAGCTTTAACTTAAAAGGAACGGCATACATTGCTTTGTATTTTAAAGCTTTTTGCAAACTTGTTGATTATCTTTGAAAAATGCATGGTTATCCCCAATTTTCTTTTTGGATTTTAATAACACTCGTTGAGATCTGCTTTAATTTCCTGCATATTCATGAAACCGCACAAAAATACCTTTGAATTACAGTAGGCACCGTCCTTAAAGTTGGCTTAAACATCCAAGAGTCTCACATTTAGAGACAAGACATGTACGTAAGAGCCTTGAACTCTCAAAAAATCTACATTTCTTAGTTGATATACACCTTGACTTAACCTAACACAAAAACACCATTACGTAGAAACAAATGAGAGAATGAATGAACAAACAAATGAAGGTCCTCAGCGACTCACTTGTATTTGTTTTGAAACTCAACTGTGGTCTCATAAAGTTTCAAGTAAGGGTTCAGTGTATTGATCAGCTGTTGCCGCTGAGGATATGCTGTTACATCCCAGTTGAATGCCTCCTCTTCTTGATTGAAAGCAAGTATCTGGATTGAGACCAATTTTAACAATCAATCAATCAATGACATTTAAATGCATCCTTGCATCAAGAAGATGTGTCAGTCCCCATGTTAGCACACCATCAATGGAAAGTTTTATGAGCACGTAGACATACAGTGTTTGTGAAGACACGCCATAGGCATGCTCAGGTATTGTACATGTAATCAACTGGCATACAGTAATAATGGAACTTTAATGTTACAAAGCACATACAGAGTTAAGGTTGCTGTCTAATGGTCGCTCGGGTCACCTGGGGCGCCTTATTTGCGAGCGCGAGAGACCACATTTCTGAACAAATAGCCCAAACGGGCACCTTACTTGATACATCCTCACTTTCTTGTAAAATTATCCCAGCTGGAATTAATTAATTCTGGGCTCTTGAAAAAATGACTCAGGCTACTAACTGAGTAATGTTGGAAGCATGAAGGGCTCCCGGAAATTTTTCATAGGCAGCAACCTTGAGAGTAGCATGCATGTCATAGCAATCAAACCTTATCTGCAGCAGACTCTAGTCTCTGATTGAGAGCCTGTGCCTTCTTCAAGTAACGCTGAATCTCTTGCATGTCTCCAAATGTCTGAAATTCCTCCAACTGCCTAGAGTAACCCTCTAACTCCTCCACAAACCTCTCACGCCGCATCTGCATAACGATTAACATAAAGCACATTTGCTGTTAGAGATGCAATAAATTATTATTGAAGGGGCAACAGGCTTGTGGTAGTCAATCCATAGTTTATCAAGGTCCAAGAATCTGGAACTCTCTTCCTGGATCAATTACCAGTACTAATTCATCTAGTTATCTCAACTTTAAGAAAAATATGTTAGGGTTTCTTTAAAAAAAACGGAGTTAGTTATATATGCCGCACAAGCATTGAGTGAGATTACTCAGATCATGACAGACAAATGAGGGGCCCCCAGTGGTTTCTTGGGGTCTACTTGCCACAATAATTACCGTAACATCCATCCTTCTTTTAAATTGATGACTATTATTATTATTAATTGACCTTGTAATACTATTAATTGTGTAGCAAATAAATATTCATTCATTCACATGTACGGTAAGAATGGGGGGGGGGGGGGGG
>NC_090887.1:14840230-14847730 GCF_036669925.1 Montipora capricornis | reverse complement strand
ATGTGTGGTCTCAATCCCAGGGGTTAATGGCTTAAACTACAAAACTATCAATTGGTATCTGCAACATTATACATGAATTGTAGAATAAAAACAATAGTCATGGTATTAAAGGGAAAGTGAATCACCTTTCTGGAGATGAGGTCATTGAATTTATCATAAAACTTTAAATGTTCTTTTGGACCAGCCATTTCTTCAGCTATCACAGCTTCCACCTAACAGCACAAACATACAGGACGAATTTAATTTCTGGTAAACACCTAATACAGACTTAATATTATATGTATAGAGCAGTTTTCAAATGAGTGTCATAAAACCAAAACCAATTGAAAGTAATTACTTTGGCCAATCAAAAAGGACAGAGACAATCCAGTAAACCAATCAAAACTCGAAGTAATTACTGTTAAAGTTTTGAAGTCCAATCGAATGTAAACTCATTTTATTGATAAATCTTTACGACAGCACAAATACACATCCGTCATCAGTAAAAAGGTAGTAAGGAAGAAAGTTCCTAAAACACGTGATCCGCTTGCCCCAAGCACGTGATGTCCTAATCTCACAAGAAATATGTAAACAACAACTTAACAGATGATATAGTGTGAGTTCATTAAAACTTCCATTTGTATTTCTTAACATATTACACGTAGCCGACACAAAGCGCGGGAAAATGTGCGTGCGCGAGCCACAATTGGTTTTGGTTTCACTTCTGATTGGTTGAAAAAGTGGTGCGACAAATTTGAATCAATCACTGAGTGAAGTAATGCAAAACCAAAGCAATTAGCTAATTGCTTTCGACACTCAATTGAAAACCGCTCTATATTTGAAGTGCGAGCTATAGACAAAAGTGAAAAATTATTGTCGCACTTATCTGGACAATTCACTTTAATTATTAAGCAATTTATCGTCTCTTATACAGATACTTGAAAAATTCACGTGGCTCCAACAGGACTTAGTTATATGTAAAGGCTTGTTTAAGATCCTTGAAGAAGAACAGTTCAATTCTATCATCATCAGCAGTTGCCTGCCATCTAAAGAATTATTGTTTTCAGAACAGGTTAAAGAAGCCTGAGCAAAGCCCCAGATCAGTCAGATTTGTGTCAAATAGGGGTGTAGCACATTTTTCAAAATCCTCAACTAGTATTTCTGTCATTTTGATGAGCCTTTCTCCCCCTCCCTCCCCCACCCTTGGGAATTTGGCCGCCGTTTTAGCAAAAGCACAACATCACAAAAAAAGGATTACTCACAATTTTTCTTCAAACAACTTGTTCTTACTCTATTGAGTTTAGTCTACTGTACTTTTGTACAACAGTATCAACACTACTTATAAGATGAACATACGAGTTATTGACCAAGCGTGAGGTCAAGATGACTGGATATTGACCAAGTTATTTTTTTGCGTGTTTATGGACCAAGACAAAGTCGAGGTCCATAAACATGCAAAAAAAGAACGAGGCCAATATCCAGTCATCTTGACCAAACAAGCTTGGTCAATAAAGGATTTATTATGTGGGATAAAACACCAAAAAAATGATCTTTGATCTTGTGGGACCAAGCGACAAATCCCGAGCGGGCGGTATACACGTAGCTACATCTTGCCCGCTCAGGTAGCCAATCACAGTGCAGGATTTGGATTCATCTTCCCCACTCACGGAGCTAGTCATATAATAAAAATTAATGTACATATAGCTGTACCTTAGCCTTTGCTTCATTGACAATTTCATCTGACACCACAGGTTTGAGAGTCTTCTTCGTACCAGACTGAAAAATGATACTTATTCTATTCTCAGTAAGCTTAAGACACAGTGACCCAGGTAAGGGAATCTGGTCAAAGCTCAAAGAAAAGCTCCAGACACCCAACTCCAAATTCTTGATCCATGAGCCTTGAACTTTCATAATTAATCGTCAAACTTTTTAAGCATACTCAGTCTGGTAGTACTCAATTTTGGGACTTTTAAAAATCATAATTATTATTATAATATGAGAAATGTATTAGAAAAACTGACCCAAGCCCAAACTATTTTTTGGGGAAAAAAAGAAAGAATGAATGAATGAATGAATATGAAGTTGACCACTGACGCCTAAGGGCTAATTTCAGGGTCAATGAAAACGACTTTATGTGGGACTTTGCCAGACTGTTTTTAGGGCACAAATGGCAGCTGCGAGGTTTACATGTATAATCTTAACTGAATGACAAGTAGTTTACACAGATGCCCCCAGAACAGAATAAGTGAGGGACAACCATAATAGGGACTACATCCCCTACTCTTCTCAAACAGTGTGTGTCCTTTAACGTCCCACACAAGTGATGCGAGACAGCCTACTGTTTATTGTCCTTATTTGAGAAGACAAAAAAGTCTAACCATTTGCAGGATGGTGTAATTACAAAGGCAGAAGTCTTCTCCTCAGTTACTTTAATAAAGACCCCGATGTTGGTCTGGCCCGAGTTGAACTCACGACCTCCCACGTGGCAGCCTAGTGCTCAACCAATTGAGCCACCGGTGTGCAGTGGCCAGTCTTAAGTACAGGCTAGACACAAAGCCAAGGAATGCAACCAGAGTCACATTGACTGAATTAAGGCACAGCGTTGTTGCCATTATTTCAGCCCTGCTTCCCATTAACGAGAGAAGCATAAAGGAAGACTGTTGCAACACTTATCATACTTACCCATTCTGAGTACAATTTTGTCTCCACTCTGGGTACAACCATGACAGCCTTGACCATAACATCATAGACATTCAACAAAACAACCTGCAAAGATTTCAACCACACTACAGCTGTAATCCGGCAATCACTTTAATTGTGTCAAATGAAGAAAAAATAGAGCACACATTAATTTAATTACCCACCTCAAAATCTTTGAAATCAGGTTCAAATTTCACTAAGTCACCCTCTAATACCAGCCTCATGATAAAGCCTGGATGCTCAAAAGCTCTGGTGGAATCCTAAAAAGTATTCAAAGAAGCAAAGAAGAGAATGAACTATTACAAACTTTTAATTAGTAAGATTTTACTTAATTTCACTCCTTTGCATGACAAGGATATAATTATGTTATTTGCCAGCTGGGAGGTCTGTATAGCAAAAAACTGTGACTGAGGTCTTGAAAATGCTGCATGAGGCCGTAGGCCAAGGGTAGATTTGTCAAGATTGAGGTCACTGTTTTTCGCTATACGGACTGACCCATAGCTGGTAAATAACTTATTCACTTTTTTCCTCTCTCTCCCTTCCTCTCTGAAATCACTTTTCAAATAATTATTGTTTACTTGCATCATGCTTGATAGCGAATGTATTATTAAAGCAACTTACAAACTGAACATTTCAAAGAGAAATATTTTAGTTTGACTTCTATTTGCAAACCTCTTGTCTCACGAAAAGAAACCTCCGTATGTATTAAAACTCTCCGAGCGTTACCCTGCTCGTGGGCAGAGATAGGAAAATCCGGACTGCGCGAAGAACCAATCAGATTGCAGGATTCGATACCGTGCCCTCTCGGAAAAAAATAATGTTTTATACTACATGACTCAAAATATCAATGTGCTCTTTTCCATGAAAGTCTCAACAAATTATTAAGAATTATGCAGGCCAACAAAACAAGACCAATATTGCCAACCAGAAACCCGTAAGGGTTGAAACGTGTAACGCGCGTTCACAGCTTCCGAATATTCAGTGCGAACTGATTGGTTGAATGTTTCATTGCTAAGTACCATATTTGGAAACCCTCACTCTTGTTGTTCCAAATATGGTACTTAGCAAATTGAATATTCAGAAGTTTGTTTCCCAGCACACAAGGGGCCGTTACACGTTTCAACCCTTATGGGTTTCTGTGCCAACTTAATAGATAATTATATATAAGTTCAAGATGAGCTACTGGCAGAGGAATTTGCTTACTGCTGGGGGACAAAACAACTTGGTGAAGTCATCAATGGAGCTAAGAGCCAGCATCTGCAGTTGATTGGTCATAAGAACAGCAGCAGCATTGAAAAATGATTCAAGTCTTTTTGCATTTTGATTGCTTGGTACTTGCTTCCGTTTGTTTCCTTGATAATATATATTTTGCACTTCTGGAAACCACCTTGGAAGAATAAAAAGTATTATAAGGGTCAGTGCACTTATCACTACACTAATTCTTCATACATACATAATTATTACACTATCTTGAATTTTTGAGAGTAGCAAATTGAAGTATCGTACATCACAAATTAAAATACATATATTAAATAAACTTCTTGTGAAAGTATTTGGCAGCTTGTTGAGCAGTTTTTGAGCAAGAACCTCAAGTAGTTATTATAGTTAATTATAGTTAAATTAAATGTATTGAACATTGCATTAAGTTTTAAATAATTATTTATGTGATGATAGCCTGTGTCCTGCAAATCTTTATAAAAAGCTATGACTGCCCTGATGTGAACGATAATTGTGTCCATTTGTTTTTGCAAAGAATTAACTATTGTAGGGTAATGTGAAGTGCTGTTTTCTACACATGAAAACCATGTGAGCGTTAGCCCTACCAACGGAATTGGGCTCACTGTGACAAGGACAGAGAAAAACTCTGACCAGGTTGGGAATTGAACCCACGGCCTTCAGGTTTAATAGATCACCGCTGCTCTACCGACTGAGCTACAAGGTCAGATGGGAGCAAGTCATGGGAATTGAAGATGTCAAATTCACGGCAATGAATATGCACAAGTACAAGGAAGGGTTACGTTTTTGCAAACGTTGGCCGTGCAAAGAACTGTGTGCAACTTACTTTTTGAGCAATGTTTCTTTAGCAATTTCTATGTGCCTCATGACCACATTCTGGAACATGGCCAGCTCCATAGCCTCCGGTCTTAACTGAATGTCGTGAATATCCACAAGTCGAAGATTTCTGTGAAATGAAAATTTTGGAATTCACAAAATTATCACTGAACTATTAATTACAGTAACTGTAAATAATTCAAACAAAGAGGAAGAGGGAATAAAAGAAGTTTAGATCGTTCAGTTTCAACCAATTATAATTAATTTCCATTTGAAATACAGGCAATGATTCAAAATTGTGAGGTTCAAGCATGCACTTGTGTTTTTAAATTTCCCAAGTGCCACCAAGTTGAATAATATTATGACGTGAATCAGTTGCCTGTGTGAACACATGTGTTTAGCAGACAATAATAAGCCCTATCATTTACGACAATTTCTTCCCTACCAGTACCAGTACCACTAGCTGTCATCTCACATCGGTCTCTTGTGCCATCACAAAAACGGAAGTTTAAATTAATTTAAACATACCCAAAGGTTTTGTGCCATAGGTCCAACACACCAGCCATAGTTGGGTTTGTTCCAAACAGGTCTTGCTGCATGGCAGCTTTTGCACTGAGATATGATCTGTACCAAGGTTTGGGGACCTGTTTCAACCTGCACACGTTAAAAAAAATAATGTCAGTATGTTACAATAGTTAGCTGTATGCAGCCTACCAGTATCAATAATTTTGCTTGAGTCCTGGGTTACAACTTACAGACACTACGGAGATGTCTCCAAAAATGAATTAGAATGAAAGGAGACATGCTAGTACATTGCAGTCTGAAATGAAAGAATGTAATATTTGAAAAAACACTCAAGTTTTCACTTACTCTAGCTTGTGTTCCATCACTTCCTCTTTTTTATCGTCATCTTTTTCGCGAGGATCCTTCAGTACAAAATCAACTACAAACAAAATAAATAATAGAGGCACCACAGGATGCCACCAGTTGATGAGTAAATTGTCTGACAGTAAAATCTGTTAACACTCACTTCCAGGAGTCAATGGGTTAATACTCTTGGCACAAGAAAGATCTATGTAATGTCACATGCATTTGACATTATACATTTAATTAATAGGAGCAAACATAACATTTATGTATATAGTACCCCTCTACGATACGCACCCTGCTCTGTTCATGGCAGTCAAGTCTGAATTTGAAATAACTAACATCACAATTTCAAGCAATAGATCTATTGATAAATGGAATCTAAGATGGAACGATGAAAACTACCGGTATAACTACAGCTGTCAAATGTGCTGATAATTTAATAGTGAGAATCGTAAATGGTTTGAACACTAGTGAGGAGACAGCATAATTAAGTAAAGTACGATCATGCGGGTGACTGTACATTGTACTCTTGACTAGGGGTGTTTGAGATAACATTGACTCAAATGTTCAGTCAAACAGTCCTTCTCAGACGACAGATGACATTTAATTACGAATTAGTGAGAAGTTTGGTGACACAAACTGAAATCATTACTGAGCTGATGAAAAATGACATGAAACTTCCTTGAGCAAAGGTTTTTGACAAAAATATACAGTCAAATATGCATGTTTATTATTCCCTCTAACAACAAAAGTCCTCAAATTTTACTCACCGATTGCCTTTTTGACACTTAACAAGTAGTCTTCCTTCATTTCATCTGAGAGATTTTCAATACACACATCAAATCCATCCTAAAGTTTATGAAAAAAAAGTCCTACAGTCAAAAATATTTATGTCTACTACAGCGTGTAATCAAATCCTGCACAAAAATAGAGGTGATGGAAAAAAGTACTGTTCTCAAAATCTTGATATTTTTGTCCCCAAAGGAGTTTACTTGGCATGCAACAAATTTGCTGTATATAAGAAGAACAGACTTTGTTTCACAAAATTTGTCCAAAAGAATAAGTAAAAAAAACTCCCAAAAAATACCATCAAACTACACTGTATTCATACTAGAGGACCTTGAAGGGAGTGGCCACTAATGGGCCATTTCCTAGTTGCGGTTCGTCTCAGTTTCAAAGTGAGTCTTGGTGCTCAACTATTGTAAGGGAAATGAGTTTGATTTGCATAAGAATACGCAACTCGTTTCCATTTGAATGGTTGCGCACCAGGACTCGCTTTGAAACTGAGGCATGCAGCAACTCGGAAATGGGCTATTAAAGGCAAGAATCCATGCCCTTTTCAAGGCATATTGACTGAAATTCCAAGCAGAGCTGTAGCAAATTGGGTGGAAGAAGATGGCTACAGAATTTTGAAAATTCACAGAAAATTCAGGAAATAACATACAGCTATCATTTTTTTCATCAATGTGATCAGGAACAAAAGACGTAATTTTAATACCTTTAAACTATTAGGAACAAGATGCAGAACATGATCAAGCCATGCATCTTCCATTGGAGCCACATGCTCTGTGTCAATTCCGTGGTAAATGTAGAAGTTGTAACGCTACAAGCATTTTCAAAAAGGACCAATAATATTATTAAATAATAGTACAATCAACAAGCAAAACTGTGTATTCAGGGTGGTGAAGTGGTGTCCAGGTCACTCATCTCCCACCAATGTGGTCTGGGTTTGATTCCCAGACTCAGCATCATATGTTGGTTGAGTTTGTTGGTTCTCTACTCTGCACCAAGATGTTTTTCTCCAGTTCCTCCCTCTTCTCAAAAACCAAAATTTGATTTGATTTGGGTTAATTTGTTAATTTCATTTTACAGTGTCCCCAGTTAGTGCTCCAGCACGAG
>NC_090887.1:14832730-14835230 GCF_036669925.1 Montipora capricornis | reverse complement strand
TTAACAATTATTCGCCGAAGGCGAAGTGATTATCGGTAAATATTCACCTCGACTTCGTCTCGGTGAATATTCACCGATAATCACCTGTGTGTTTATACTAACACTGATTAGTATAATTACATAGGTGATTATTAAAAATTCTCTGTGCTGATTGGTTGCACTTGAGATCATTATTACGCGAAAATCACCTAAGCGATTTTTTCAAAATGGCCGCAAGCCATTTTGTCGAGATGACAGACGAAGAAATTGATTGTTTTGAAGAAAATGCATATTTTATGAATAATCACCTATGTAATTATGCTAAAAACAATTATTCACCACAGGCTCGGTAAATATCGGTGAATAAAAACTTCACCGATATTCACCTTCTTTGAGGTTTTTATTCTCCTATATCCAACTCGCCTTCGGAGGATAATTGTTACAAGTTAGGGAGCTTCCAGGTTTTATTCCGCTCCTTGAAACATAGGACATGTGTAATCGTATGCGAAAGTTGATGTATCTGTTCGATAAAATAAATTTTTCTTTCTTTATATTACAAGTTAAAAAAAGCACAAAATTAAGTGTTTCCCCATAATTAACCTTCACATTTTTAAAAAAAAAATTATGAACAACGAATCCCAGGGTGTAGAAATGAGGTATGAAATCTGTTGTGTATAGACAAGTATTCCTAAATTACTCCCAAAACGCCAAAATAAGTTAACTAAGCCATCTTGAAAGCTTATAACTTTCACAGGGTACACACGGGTACTACCAGAAAGTTCACAGCGAGAAATAATAATTGAGGGTTTTATCGTTGAAGAAGTGAAAAGATGGCATATAAAGGGGAAGCAGTCAGTGATTTTGTTTCCATTCACACCTTCCTTGCACCCACGCGTAAAAGTAAACCAGAATTAAAGAAGTCAGTTCAGTTTCAAAACAAGGGTGTGTCCACTTGCTTGGACCCCACTAAAGAAAGGAATTTTTTCAGTCCCAATAGCTAGCTGGCTTTGTCTCTCGTGACATGTGACTAAATCCAGGAATAGCAGCGGTATTACTTTACTTACATACTTACATCAAGTAAAATGTATACTTCGATACTTTTTTTTCTTTTTTTCACATTAAAATAAAAAATAAAATAAAATCGGCCATCACAACAATTATCGAAAGCTAACCCTTTCAAAAAAGTGTCTAGGCTTAAGCGCTATTTGAAATGCATGACTACTTGCATGTAGACCTAAATACAGTAGATATGAATTTTCCACCGAGACAAAAGAAAACAACGGTATTTCATAATTAGAGCTCAATTTTCATGGCCGCTGTGACGTAATTTGACAGCTAATATTTAACTACTTAAAGCCACGTTTAAGGGCCCGTTTGAACGGTTTTAACATTTACTTTGACAAACATGAAACACTTTTTTTAACCACGTTTGAACAGGTCATTGAGCGGGTAAAAGATGTTGGAAGTTACGTTAAACCGATTTAAACTTTAATTCAGCATCGATTTAACAGTTCTTGTATTCCAGAAAATGTTGGATGGAGTTCAAGCCGTTCAATGAAGTTGTTGAACACACGCGTGCTCACATCAGGCCGTAAATCTTAACGGGACAATCTGAATTCTTGTTCTTAATTAGTGCTGGCTCCAACATTGGCGCGATGCTGGAACCAGTCGAACCGCTCCGCACAACTTCCCTTAAATACTTTCTCAACATTCGTTTAACAATGTTGGGCAAATGATGAAACCGTCTAAATGGGCCTTTACCAAACGCAAGAAGACCACTACAAACCATACGGAACTTCAATATGTTTAGAAGTCAAGTCGAGTCGACATTTCTTAAAATTCGCTTCATTATACGCTTTTTTAGCCCGGTTACGGACGGAAATTCTTTTGTACAGTGCGTACAAACCATACGGAAATTCAACATCTTTACACGGTCCACAGAGAATGTTAGCTAAATTAACATAACCGTATAAATTGTCCACGATCTGTACACTGCGTGCGGCTTGTTTAACAGACAGCATCAAAATTATTAGCTTGGTCTTAGCTGTCACCAGAAGCCTCGCTTCCACTCACAGGCACAACTGTTCAAGCTCGTTCCAGTTGCTGTCTCATCGCCCGGATCACGTTCTGACGCCACATCGATGGTGTACCAACTTGTACAGTCCAGCAAATCAGCCTTTTTCATTTTGAATTTGGAAGAAGGAGGCCTTTTCAAAGAAAACACAAAATCAAATAAGAAAAAGCAAAGGTATTAGACCAGATGCACCGGAAAAGAGAAACTGACAGTTTATCATTGAAATATTCTTCATATGTAGATAAAGTACTGATCGAGTCCAGGTCAAGTCTGTAATTTTGATTTGATTTGAAAGACCTTTCCTCAAGCCCTGGCAAAGTAATTAACCAATGTTGGCCAACGTTGTGGACCAATATTGATGCGTTAAGAAACTCGTGTTGGATGATAGTGCGCCAACATTTTTCGTTTGGTAAATCAGTGTTGGCAACCAATATCACCACAAAGACT
>NC_090887.1:14790230-14830230 GCF_036669925.1 Montipora capricornis | reverse complement strand
CCGAGGATACAACAGGGACGTCTTAACCCGAAAGCCGCGCACTAACCAATTGAGCTACGCCAGCTCACGTTGTCGGCAAAAACCACAAACGTCAATAACAGGAAAGAAATGAACGAAAGTTCAAAAAGAAAGCACAGAACAATATTGCTTATTGCATTTCATTGCATTGCATTGCATTGCATTGCATTGTATTGTACTGTATTATATTGTGACGTTCTTGTTAAGTCGCGCATTAACGCGTCTGGGTGACGGGGTTAATAACAAACACAGAGGACAGTGCAAATAAAGATTGCAGACCAGGAGTAAATTGTAGATAATGGCAATTTTGAAATGATGGCTCGGTTGCCAAGGTGCAAAATTGTGCGGAAAACGAAAAGATTTGATCAAAAGGTCAATAGAATCGTGGTACATACAACGTTTACTTACTGAAAACGATTTTTTTAAGGCTTAATTAAAAAGATATATTACATTATTATAATTATTCTTTTAGATTGTTGTAACCAACTGTAATTTATTTTTTGTCTTTTTTTAATGTGTGGCAAAGAAACAAATAAAAAAACGACTGTTATCGTACAAGAATATTCGAAAGTCTTTTTGCTTTGCAGAGTAAACGAGTGTATAAACAGTGGCTCGTCCCCAAAACAATCCCAAAACGCAATTGCAATTCGACCCTGTCTCCCACATAGCCTCAAAATGGCCAACAAGACGAATTCAATCCTACCTCGTTTATTTTCTCAAAAGTAGTCTTCAGAACTTCAAGCTTTTCCATGGGGCTGAATTTTGTACTGTTAACATGACATGTATAAAGGAATGCACTGAGTAATCTAAAGATTTGCGAGGAATAATTATAGAATGTAAAAAAGGGTTTACACTCGGAAGTTGCTACAAAAACACAGCGATAGAGTAATTTTGTTGAGTATATAATTAAAAAATTGTATAGCCTTGTATTTCGTAATTATGGCAGCCCGTGATGTTTTGACGGCTCGTGCAATTTTGAGAACTTTCAAAACATCACTCGTGACCATAAACGACAAATACACTCGCGTTTATACGCTTTCCTATAAAAAAAACTGACAGCTAAGGTGTATGTGATGAAGAAATCCTTGAGACGAGTATGACGCTAGTATAGTTTCATAAGCAAAAAACTGAAGCACTCGTTCAACTGACACCTTACTCGTCCACAACGATTATTGCAACTGGCGCTCATTCCTCCCTTTATCTTAAATTCAAAAGCAAATTACATGGTATTAAGGACGGTGCCTACTAACTAAAGATATTTTTGCCTCGGTGTGTGATTATGCAAAAATGTAGATCGTAACAAGTGTTATCGAAATCCAAAAGAAAATTGGGAGTAACCACGCATTTTTCAAAAGTCAATAATACTTGTAAAAAGCTTTAAAATACAAAGCAATTTATGGCGTTCTTTCTCAAATTGAAGCTCAATCATCTCTCAAAAATGCATGGTTACCTCCAATTTTCTTTTTGGATACAAGAGTACTTACTAAGATCTACTTTCTCCGGATAGTTTTAAACCGCGTAAAAATATCCCTGTATTAGTAAGCATCACGGGTAGGAAACCCGAGTATCTTGAGATGCGCAGAACGTATGCGCGATAACATTAGTAAGCACCGTCCTCACGACATAACCATTTTGACTGCTTAACATTTCTCTACGAGCTCTAATTAGCCAATTCAGCGAGCGAGGTATCTATGCCAATAAGGGAATGGCAATTATTAAAACTAATAATTAGAGAAAAATTGTCATACCTAATTTGCTGAAGGCATTCTACTGCACTGGTATAATGCTCAGGTTCTCGGTTCTCGAGTTTCACCTAAATTCAATAAGAATAACAAGATAACAGTTGGATTAAGGTGAAAACACCAACATCCGCACGGAATTACGTGGTGTCCTGTGCCTCATTTTCACCCTAGATTCAACGCGGGCCCAGCATGATAATTACAAACAATTCGAAAATCTTCGAAAGCCTTTCAGAATCTTCTTCGTCAAAAGCTATCAGCGATAAATCTCTTAGGTCTTGATTTGAATGCGTTCTCTACTTATCATTTCACAATTTTATCGTAGTATGTTATGTCTATACTTGTTTAAAATATTTATCTTTGAACTCGAATAGTATCGAACAACATGACGAATAATTGCCGAGGCGATGTTTGCTCGCCGCTCCACAAAGACAGCAACCTCTGCCACTCTTTTGAGAACAAGCATCTTTACAAGAGCATTTTACTTCTGCGTCCCCGGTATCCTAACAAATCGAAACTGACAAAGTAAAACTAAGTTTAAATAAAGCAAGCCGTGCATTTCAGCACTGAAATAATGTCACCTAGTAGCTCGTTAGCTTCAGAATAATTCTATTCCTTTTGCTGAACAGCCGAACCGTAAAAATTCCGCTTTGGTGATTCTCCAGTGTCAAAATCAGTCGACTCCAAAACATAAAAGGTAATTTTAGCGGTTTTACTTACAAAAGAACAACAAACGATCGCGTTGGCGTCTAGGGTGAAAATGGGCCTTTAACCAACATTTTCCGCAAAAATCAAGGAGATCATACCTCATCCGAACGGCTTCCGACGTCCTGTTCATTAGTGAGCCAGAAATGCCTGTTAAAACAAAAAACCGAGAAGGGTGTTGCGGCAAGAGGCAATATAAACGCTCAGGTATAACATATGCTCCCCGTTAAAACACTGTGTCAATTTATTGCAGGGTTGGTGCCGTGAAGGTAGCAAGAGAAGAAGCAGCACTCTCCTCGGCAGCCAGGAGGTCACCATGGCAACCGACTAAGCACTAAGCAAAACCAGTGTGTGGAATGTACACGTACCTCAAAATATGGGAGGGAACGGGAGGGAAAAGAAGCAAGCAAGCAAACCTCCCTGGAGTCCCCCCCAGATATCCCGGGCAAAACCGTTGCATTGACTTGGTTTCAACTAAAATATATTTACAATGAAGGGTTACGTTTTTACAAACGTTGGCCGTGTAGCACTATACATTTCAACAGACTTAACTGATTAGAATGTAATGTGAAGTGCTAGTTTTGTACCCCATATGAACCATGCGAGCGTTAGCCCTACTAACGGAATTGGGCCCACTGTGACAAGGACAGAGAAAAACCTAGGTTACATCACCGCTGCTCCACCGACCGGTGATCTAACCCGAAGGTCGTGAGTTCAATTCCCACCCTGGTCAGAGTTTTTCTCTGTCCTTGTCACAGTGGGCCCAATTCCGTTAGTAGGGCTAACGCTCGCATGGTTCATATGGGGTACAAAACTAGCACTTCACATTACATTCTAATCAGTTAAGTCTGTTAAAATATATTTAGCCAAGTTTAAAATTCTTGATCATCGCAGTTATAATTCGTTACTTTAGCAGTGACGACAGGTAAACCTGCAAAATTTTGCGTGTCTGAAATGCAAGAGGTGACGCGATATTGTCTCATTAAGGCACGAACATTTTGTGATCAATGGGCCGACAACATAAACAATAACATTCTAGGTGACGATTTGAGAGTAAACACATCGTTATTAAAGAAAATCAAGTTCTATAGTTACTTTTCGAATAATTTGAGACAGAGGTTGGGTGACAATACAACTCCCCAAGTGGAGTTATCGTGCCTCCACGCTGTCTAAATTAAAACAGCTTTCCCGCCAAGTACAGTGCACATAAAATATTGTGCCTCTTAGCCAATGACCACACAATGTCTATTAACGTCACAAATGCATAAATTAAACAATTTAAACAATGGGGACGTCAATTTCAGGTCTGAAAAAGCGACAACTCAAAGTGGGGCTGCCACCAAACATTGCATAGTGTAACAGTACTTTTACATTATTCACAACTTGGCAGTCTGAAGTATGACGTCACACCAACCTCACCTTTGCATACCGACGTACGTCATCAGTGCCCAGTCCGACCGCTTGTTCAGCAGCTGGATTTGTTCCCAGTATGCACTGTCGGCACGATCATTGTCCAACGCATACAACGTAAACAGTGGCGGATAAAGCCTCGGAAAGAGCAATGGGTGAAGCAACATGCTACTTGTCCAGCTCTCTTCTGTGCTGTGGCTGGCGATTCCGGACACGGTGTCCGTGGCCACGTGGAGATACTCCTCGTCTGGAAGCGCGGGAAATAAAAGGCTGACAGAACAACAAGTAGTTACAATATTAACACAAGGGCAGCTCAATGTTGGAAGGCTGACAAAACAACAAGTAGTTACAATATTAACACAAGGGCAGCTCAATGTTGGAAGGCTGACAAAACAACAAGTAGTTACAATATTAACACAAGGGCAGCTCAATGTTGGAAGGCTGACAAAACAACAAGTAGTTACAATATTAACACAAGGGCAGCTCAATGTTGGAAGGCTGACAAAACAACAAGTAGTTACAATATTAACACAAGGGCAGCTCAATGTTGGAAGGCTGACAAAACAACAAGTAGTTACAATATTAACACAAGGGTAGCTCAATGTTGGAACCACACTTAAATTACACGGCTGAATCAGTAGCTCATTTGGAAGAGAACTTGACTTGGGCAAAGGAGACACTGGGGCGACTATTTAAACAAAGCTTAGCCGTTCCAAGTCATTTTCATTTCGGTAAATCCTTGTATATAAAGGTTGTTCATTTTTTAAAAACTGGGAAGAATGTGAGAGCAAAGCAGAAAAGCATGCACATCGCTTCTAGTAAGATCTTGCTACATTTTAACGAAATCAAAGTCATCACAGCTAATTATGTTCTCTCCATAACAAGGACACTTCAAATGGAAATCCAAAAAATTTTTTCGACGATCCGAGTATGCAAGTATTGCCCGAGCTAATCTAGTGAAACCTGGATTTTGCAAGCACCTAAAAACCTCACGAAAGTATTCGTTATTTTCACCAATCCCATAATACAGTTCATTTTGGGGGATTATCTCTGTCAATTGCATTAAAACAATGGATATCCAGTTCACTGAAGTATGATACAGCCCCAAGTGTAAATACCTTGTGTTGTTTTATGTAAAGAACCCCCAAAAACGTATTGCATTATGGCATGTATGGGAGAAAAAGAGAAGTCGATACCTATTTAGTAGGAGGTCAAATAGACTGCGAAACAGTCAATTTTTATTTTCATTTCTTCAAGACACGTTTTCTGACTCGCTTGCATGTATAGTCCCTGCCCAGTCTCACTCTTCGTTTTCACCCTCGCCCCAGACCCTTCGCTTGACAAGACGTAGTCGACCAACGCAAAAATACGGCTGTTTTGCAGTCTAAAGCTCAAAGAAGGTCAAAGAATCGATACATAGTTTACAAGGAGTGGGGAAGAGTAATCCCAGATAAAGTGAACTATCTCTGCAAGATGTGGCCGATATAAAATCTTCGAGAGATAGGCTACCGAATCAAGGAAACTTTAAATAAACCATATATATCTCACCGCACAATATTGTAAACTCTGGTGACAAACGATTTGACTTCAGCAACGGCATGAGGCAGGAGCCTTCTGTGAGTGCCCATTCCAACATAACTGGCTCTGAACACATCAACTAAACCATTCACAAGCTGACCTAAAGGGTGCTGCTTTGAATCAAATGCCTGAAAGAGATACACACCATAAACCTAACAGTGTCAATGATAATTACTCCATTTTAACAAGGGCAGCCAACGAGCAAATTACGCCAAAAGCCTTCGAGAGATATTTCTAGGTTCCTTGTACTGTTTAAAGATTGTCTAAAGAGACGTTTTAATCACCATGAAGAATTTGATCTGTTCGGATATCATAGCTGAAAATTGATGTGTCCGAAGATTTTAGGGATTCATATCTTCATTTCAGAAATTGCTAGCTGGACGTTACTTTGTAAGAACTTCCCAGCGAACCATTTTCTCATCCGAAACTGCTAGGAGACCAACCTCGTTCCCAGAGTCCTGGAAACGAGGTTGCTAGGTGACCTTTTAGTGCCAAAATGTGCAAAAATATCCCTTCCGAAAAGGTAAGGGAATACTTTTTCCTGGTTGCAAATCTTTTAGGTGATGTTTTACTAAAGAAATCTATAGCTGTTTGGCAACGTAGAACCGAAATTCTTAGAACAGTCTGACTCTCCTGAACACATATTTCACCGAAGATTATCGCTGGGTGCCCCTGTTTTAAGTCTCAAGGTTTTTTTAGCCAAGCACACGTGTTTTACTAAATGAAGAGACTGCATAGAGCGGTTTTTCATTGAGTGTCGAAAGTAATTAGCGAATTGCTTTGGTTTTGCATTACTTCACTCAGTGATTGGTTCAAAGTTCCCGTGCTACTTTTTCAACCAATCAGAAGTGAAACCAAAACCAATCGTGGCTCGCGCGTGCACATTTTCCCGCGCTTTGTGTCGGCTACTTGTAATTACTTCGAGTTTTGATTGGTTTACTGGATTGTCTCCGTCCTTTTTGATTGGCCAAAGTAATTACTTTGGTTTTGGTCTTACGACACTCGATTGAAACTCGCTCTATCAAATGAAATCAAATCAATGAACTTTATTCAAGTGCCAAGTTCTTTAGCGTAGATGAACCCATTGCAGACAATGCACACAGAAATAAACTCAAATATCAAATCAAATCAAAGGTTGGTTTTTTGAGGAAAGGGGAAAGCCAGAATATCCGAGGAAAAACCTTTCGGAAAAGAGTAGAATCATCAAACTCAACCCACCTATGACACCGAGTTCGGGAGCTCGGCAACGAGTGATCTAACTACTGCTAGCCTGCGTATCGCTGGCGGTTCTATTGTTGTGGAGCGCGAGAGAATTCGAGCGGCGCGAGAAGGCTGAGGGTACAAGCTGGAGTACCCGAAGAAATATCTCACAGCAAAACAGACAGCCAAGAAATTCAAGACAACTATGACCGTTAAATAACAGAGTTTAAAGCTTACCGCACTCATTTTATAGACAAGCATCAACTTCATCTATTTAATCATTTTAGAGGACAGTCCGCGCGAAATCCTTTTCAGTTCGGGCGACTTGACTTTCATTTAGGGCGAAAAGGTTTTCAGTTAGGGGAATCGGCTACCGGGCGAAACGACCGCAATTCGATCAACAAAGGTCGCACACCAAGTAACGCGTCGCCTACTTCTTGCCTGCTTTCTCGGCGTCTGCTTGCTCCATAACCGACAATCTCTCTCGTCGGCAGATTTCTTACCAACGTTATCAGAAAGAACAAGCTATCACGGTATATTTTTTACTGTTTTTGGTTCAACTCTCGGCATTTTCGGTTCGCTTGATGAAAGCAAACACACAGGTTAGCACTGAGTTGGCCTTTGAGGGTAAATTTCGAATTGTCAAAAGTGTATCAAGTACTGTATGAAACCGTCAACTTAATTGCAGCTGCCTCTAAATAATGAACCATAAGTACGCTTGGATACCTTTGACAGATAACCCTGGATTGTTTGTAGATCAGTGCACCCTAGGGACTTCTGTTCCATGTCACGGTTGATTCTTAGCAACTCCTTCGTTACTTCCTGATCATTGTGTGACAGTTTTGTGTCACGACCAGTTATCAAGCAAACTGAGAGGGCCTTCCAGACAATTGTGTGTTGCGCATTGAGATCCCCACGGCAACAAAGTGACTGACGGCAGTTTGAAAACAGAGATGTCCATTTTTTCTCAGGAGGAATAAGACACTTGCTACCTGTCTGGTCTGATCTGAAAAACGATGTACACAAAGCGTATTTGCAGCTTAGAGATATATAAATATAATTAATGATCATTTATCCGGTAAATTCCAATAAGGCACACAAGGCATCTGTAATTCTTGCAATCACTCCGTTGGAGAACCACTTAGCAAGCTTCCCTATATCCTCGTTATAAGCAACACGATGTGTCCCATAAATCTAAGGGACCGGTCGTTATTTATGTAGAGGGGGGAGGGGAAGAAGGGGGGTCAAGGCTATTTCAGATTGGCTAGAGGGCGGCTAGACTTTTTTATAAAGAAGTTTAGGGGGATCAGCAATTTGAGGTATATTTTAAGAGGGGTCCATTGGCCAAGGTGGATAAAACAGTTGGTTAGAAATCTTGATCTTCCCACCACATCCCCCCCCCCCCCCCCATCCTCCTCTACATAAATAATAGGGAGCTTAAGCAACCACAACGGCGACGGCAACGAGAACGTCATCTCAAAATATAAATTTGCGTTATTTTAATCGCTTCGTTACTATTTCAACTTTTTTAATATGACGGGGGTGTGGTAGTTCCTCAAAAATGACGCTGGTTGGAACGGGGCTCAATTTAGGGCAGAAAAAGAAAATTTATCCTCAAGTAATGACGTTGTCCATAAAACCTCAAATTTGGCTATTTTACGTTGTTGCTTTGCTGACGACGGCAAAGAAATGGACAAAAATGAAAAACGCACGTGCATGGCGTGCAAAGGTATTGTTTTTGCCTACTAAATATGCAAATTTGTGATGTTCTCGTTGCCGTCGCCGTTGTCGTTGCTTAAGCTCCCTAATGACCGTCTATGAAGTCTCACATTTCCCGGTATAGTCAATCAAAAGAAAACTGGACAAAAATTCAATCGAACTCAATCGAACCCAACCTTGGATTGTTGTTTGATTGTTTCGGTAACCAAGCATAATCGAACTAGAACTTTTCGGTGAGTTCGAATAATTGAACTGGTGACTGAACTTTATGGCAACGCCTTGCTTCAAGCCAGATGAAACTGGTTTTATGTTCAATTGTTAGAGTGTTCAAATCCTGAACGTTCTATTGTGTATCCATTGGAGTTTGATAATGGCACGTTCAAATTGTCTACGCCGGAACATTTACAACAACAGAAAGATAAACGCTATCATTAGGGATCGTTTTTAACTTAGGATTATCGTCACTGTTTCTGTTTCTTTGAAGAACAGAAATTGGGAGACACGTGACATTTTTGACAATTATACCGGTACCGAATGTAATGTTCAAATTAAGGACAAGAAGAAGACGACACTTCGAGACGCTTATATACGGCAGCTTGCATGTCATTTGTGCATTTCGGTATACACCTCATGCCAGTACGCCATATAGTCACCCAACATTACAGACGCGTATCTGTTCTCCCGCCTTTTTTCTTTGTCAGCTACTTAACGCTACACCAAACCCGCTGTTTAACACCCTATGCAAGACGAGAAGCATCCTAGTAGATTTCATTCCTCAATATTCTCTGGACACAAGGTGGGAGGAGAAGAAGAGTTGAATTGTAACTGACTTAGGGGGGAGGGGGCCAAGGAAAAATATCGCATGCATAAACTAATCGGTGAATAAGTCTCAAACGTTTGGGGAGAATAAGAAATTGCAAACATCGCAATGAAAAACGTGTCAAAACGGCTGTTTTTGGAAGATGGTTTGGTGCCATGAATAACATATTGGGACAACCTTTCATGGTTCAAACACAGATTGACACTTTCTGAATTTGACATCAAGATATGCGGGGATGTAGGGAAGACATCTGTTTACAAACATGGCTTTTGTTATTCAAATTTGCCAACCACAGGAACAAAAGACTCTTTGTTTCAACAAACAATGAGGCTCTGGTTGGCACATTAATGACAACAGGTGACGTCAACGAGATCTTTCTCATACCTTGCTGACCTAGTAGCCGAGCTTGTCATTTCCAGCTTGTGAAATGTTCCATTTACTCGAATTCCCTCTCCCCACAGACCAGCAAAAGTACCCTCAATAAAGTCACCATTTGGCAGAGTAAGAGTCCCCTGAAAAAAATATAAAAAGCAAAAACATTTAAAGTGCCCCTGTGACCAAAACATCAATTCATATTTTTCTTTGGATTTCAAAACTATGTTAACAAAACACTAAGTGACCCACGTTTTAAGCCTTGATTTCAAAAAGACACCTCTTTATTTTAACTGTAATTTTCCTATTTAATGGTCCGCCATTACTAACATTATGTTCTTGAGAGAGCTGGATCAAGGAGAAAATGACGTCAAAGGCTCACTAGTTTAAGAATGCAATACGTGTGTACGCCGCAGAATTAATATGCAGCACGGGGGTTTTGGGCTTTCAGACTTTTAAACTCACGCTTTGCATATATAATAAGCTGCGTTCACACGCTGAAATTTTAAGCTAGTGAGCCTCTGACGTCACTTTTCCCTGGATCCAACCGTCTGAAGTCCAATCGGTCAGTTTTGAACGTGAGTAATGGCGGACCGTGAAATCCAAAACTTACACTCAAAGTAAACGGCCTTTGGATAAAAATCAAAGCTCAAAATTTTGCCAGTCAGGTGTTAAGCAAACACACTTTCAAAATCTGAAGGAAAAAAGGAAGTGGTTTTTTTGATCACAGGGGCACTTTAAGCATGGGAACTAAGACGGGTGATGAAGCTGCGATCATGCTCTTCTCGGTGTATTCTTCATTTCCCCTAGTGATGTCTAGTGCTGGATCGCAGTTTCGATAAAAGATTGTAAATTAATGAAACAAAGTAGACTTTAAATTCTTCTACCTAACTGTCTTTAAGTCCTCACAAACATATTAGGTAGCTTACACAAGGGCAACCACGACGCCAACGAGAACGTAGTCTAAAAATATAATTTCCCGTTATTGTAATAATTTCGTTATAACACCAAGTCGTTCGAAATGGAAAGTGTGTATCAACATTGCAGGAATAGGCCACTTCGGAAAATACCATAATACTGTTTGTTTGTCCCCTCCAAATTTTGCATAACCATTGTTTCCAGTTTATATGGGGACTTGCAATGGTCCCAAGAGAAAACAAAAACAATGCTTATGCTAAATTTGGAGGGACAAACAAACAGTATTATGGTATTTTCAGAAAGTGGCCTATAAAATTGGCATGAACGGTATGGTTGTTTGGGCAAAAATTTAAAATTTTTCGTCACGTTCTCACGTCCTCTACACAACCCCAAATTTGGTCAATTCACGTGGTTGTCAGGACGAAGACGGCAAAGAAATGTACCAAAATGCAAAACGCACGTGCAGGGCGTGCATAGTTTTGTTTTTGCTCATCAGAGCTATTGTTTTGTGGCGTTCTCGAAGCTGTCGTCGCCGTTCTTGCGTAAGCTCCCTATGAGGGACTTTACGATCTACGATGTGGTCGTCAATGAGAACGCCACGAAACAACAATATTATTGGTTAAAGGAGGAAAAGTAATCGTGTTGCACGTGCGGAACGCATTTTAGCACATAAACGTGCGGTACTCTGCACAACAACGACGTGAAATCACCAAATTTGAGGATTTGACGGCAACGCGACCGCACAAATGTGAATCTACAATTCTCTATTTTTACTCTGAAACCGCTCTTACCAATTTATTTTTAGGATACTTCGCCCACATTATGGAACTTAAGCACACGCGTGTTTGAGACGCGGACGGCAACCGGAAGTGAGCTGTTTTCCCTTTTAACTTGTCTTCACACAACCACATTGACATTGCCAAGTAGCTTTTCTCCAATAGAGATGATTAGTATAAATATCTGGGAGACATGACTGTCCTTGCACGGGAAATGCTTTCTTCCGTTTGCCGTGCGCGTCTCCGAAAAGTGTGCTTAAGCTCCCCATTGTACGGTGCGAACGAGATGGCCTAACCGCGAGAAACTTACGATAAGCAAAGTTATGTTTTGAGGCGACATTTTCGTCGACGTCGCTGTCACAAATTTCCCTTTCGTAGTAAACGGTCGTTGCCATTTGAAACGGTCGATGCCATTTATACCGGTCGCCTACACACTTCACTTCAAAGAAAATTAAAAGAAACAAACTAAGAAAAAATATTAAAAAAATTAAGATAAAAAAGGAAAAAAAAACCAAACATTTATAAAAGAAAAACTGGAGGAAAAAAAGAGTCCGAAAATTTCAAGACTCGAACTCGGGTTCTTAGCCCTCACCCTAAACAGAACCCTAACCCGAACCCTAACTCATATGACCAGCGAGACACAACTCCCAGTAACCGCAACCTTTTGAGTTCTTAGACCTAATGAGTGTAATTCAGAGCTAAAAAATGGCAACGATCGTTTCAAATGGCAACGACCGTTTACGAAAGGGAAATAAGCAACGACGACGGCCGCAAGAACACCACAAAGCAATTGGTCAAACGAGCCGAAACAAAACTTCTGCACGCCCTACACCTGCGCTTTACACTCGCGTACATTATTATGCCCTCCTCGCCCTGACAACAAGGAATAGGGACTTTAAGATCTGCGACGCGACGATAACGAAAACGTCATTTAAAATTGCAAGTTCAGGTTTCTTTATCTTTTTTGTCATTAGCTCGGTTTGTCTACCTTCTAAAAACTAGCGCAACTTTCCAGGAATTGAATTAGGAGGTGCGGTGTTGAAGCTAAGACAGAAAATTCAAATTCGCTGTCTTAAGGTGATGTTACACGAGCCGATTTTTAACGCCGATTTTTAATCGATGTTACACGAGACAGCTTTTAACGCAACTTTGTTGCGGCAACAGTATGTTAAACGAGACGATTTTTAACGTTTTTGAACCCAGGCTCCTGCTCGACAAATATGGCGGACAATGAGTTAAGAAGACGGCGGCTGAAAATCATTCAGGTTCTGTTGTTAGTAGACGATTTGGAAGATGAAAAAGAAAGAAATCGGGAACGAATTATTTGGACGAGAAATTGGATTACGCAGAGGGAGGAAAGAGGGGTATATCATCAGTTAATAGGGAGCTTACGAAACAAGGACGACGACGGCTACGAGGACTTTATTTAAAATACAAGTTCGCGTTATTCATATCACTAAGAAACTATTTCATGTAGTTTCGCGTTAAAAATGTGTAGTAACTGTCGAGGAATTAAACTGGTATGAGTGAGTTGGAAGCGTAGAGAGAGAACTGAAAATTCATCGTCATGTGCTAACGTCCTCCACAGAACCTTGAATTTAGTCATTTCACGTCGTCGTTTAGGGGATGACGGCAAAGAAATGTACACAAATGTAAAACGCACGTGCAGAGCGTGCAGAGCCATTGTTTTTGCTCACTAAACCTATTGTTTTGTAGCGTCGTCGTTGCCGTCGGCGTCGTCGTTTCGTAAGCTCCCTAATAAGAGAGTTAGCTCTTGACGATGTCGCGTTAAAAGACAGCGGCGGGGGTGTTACACGCACCAACACCAACAACATTCGGGCAACAATGTTGCAGGTTTTTGAATCGCTTTCAAAAACCTGCAACATGTTGCCGCAACAAAATGTTGCGTTAAAAATCGCCCAGTGCACCCTGTTACACGAGGCAACTTTTAACGCAACAACGTTAAAAATCGGCGTTAAAAGTCGGCTCGTGTAACATCACCTTAAAACTTGAGAATTGGTCATTTCACGTCGCAGATTTGTCGAAAACGTGAAAGAAATGCACAAAAACTAAAAATGCACGTGCAGAGCGTGCAAAGCTATTGTTTTTGCTGATTTGTGCCGTTTTCGTTGCCGTTGCGTCGTAGATCTTAAACTCCCTATAAGGAGCTTATAAGCAACGACAACGGCGACGGCAACAAGAACGTCACAAATTTGCATATTTAGTGGGCAAAAACAATAGCTTTGCACGCGCCACACGCGCGTTTTTCACTTTTGTCCATTTCTTTGCCGTCGTCAGCAAAACAACAACGTAAAATAACCAATTTTGAGGTCTTATCAAGAACGTCAGCACTTGAGGATAAATTTTCGTTTTCTTCCCTAAATTAAATGCCGTTCCGACCAGACTGAGTGTCATTTTTGAGGAAATACCACACCCTTGTCATATTGAAAAGGTTGAAATAGTCACGAAGCAATTAAAATAACGCGAATTTATATTTTGTGATGACGTTCTCGTTGCCGTCGCCGTTGTCGTTGCTTAAGCTCCAAATATTTCACTACAACCTAAAACTGTCTCTCCTACCTTGCCAGACAGCAAACAATCGCCAAAAAACTCTCCTTGGTACTTAGTATTGTCGTCACACAAGAGAACACCATTTCCCTAAAAATAAAAAGGTAAAAGAGTATTTTAAACAACGCGCACAGCTCAAGTCTTCCAGGTACGTTTTAGAGACAGCATAACCACAGAGACTATTGTGTCAGGATTTGCCAGCAATGAAAGCACTCCACAAGCATGAGATGGATGCTCCACTTAACGATGCTACTGTTCGCCAATAGCAAGCCAAAAAAAAGCTTTCATCCGCTTTACGACAATTACCAACCCTTCACAATAATTGCAACTATTTTCTTTTTCAACGCACCGTAAGTTTGTTTTGCGAAAACGTCCCTTGATTGTAAATACCATCCAGTGTTACAACTAGTCCAGGACCATGGCGACTATCTGCTTCCCACATACCCATGTATTTCTCACCCCTACAAAATAATAAAATTAAAAGACAGTCAATTAGCAATGTAAGGAAGTTTTCAATAAGACTCAATAGATAGACCTTTAAAGACAACATAGCCACGCTCCGAGCAATGGCTAGTTTTGAAACTAGCAATTGCTCGGAGCGTGGCTATGTTGTCTTTAAAGGTCTATCTATTGACAATCATTTTGGGATTGCAAAAAGAAAGAGTCTTCTTGGAATGATTATTACAGGTTCTAACCCAAACCTTAAACGACATAGCCACGCAGTTATTGAAAGCTAACCGTTTTAAAATGGGTGCTGAGGCTCACTGTTTATCAGCGCTATTTGAAATGGGTATTTAGACTTAAATGCGTGAAACACAAGGCAGGTTAGATGGCCGGTGACATCGAACAAAGAAGGTACTTCGTGAAATTAAATAGGCATCAATGCCGCCGTTGTTTGATAGCTGAACTGTATATAAAAGAATGAAAGAAGAAGTAAGATTTTCCGAGTGTTCATTGAACCTGTAATAATCATTTTAAGATGACTCCCGTATGAATAGCAAATTTTGGTCGGTACACGAGTCCCGTACGAATAGCCACTTTGAAAGAAAATTATAAGGAGTATTCCTTTAACACTGTCACATGACCTGAAAGGCATAATGTTATTAGCATACATAGAGTGTAATGTGCCTGCCCCACACCAAATCACAAACAGAAAAATACGTCATGTATGTGGCAATTTTAAGGCACAAGTCAAAGAGCTCCAATAAACAAAATTTGATGGCTTTAGCCATTCCAGAGAACATCCCGAACTTTTCCAATTTACATCCAATACATTCATTTGCAATTCTTTCCCGCGAGACAAAAATTTCTAAGAGGAAAAAACAGCAGCAGCTACTTTTCATTTTACCTTAGGATGTCATCGAGCACTCCATATCCTGACCTCTTGTCGTCAAACCATTCTCCAATGTACATAGTTGCCCCTGACGAATACATAGTGCCAGACTTCATACAGCCATGACCGCACCGCTTGCTTTTTTGCCAGTATCCTTCGTATATGTCACCATTGCAAAACCTGCAAACACAATGTATAGGAAGACAATTTCATTAACAGAAAATTGTTGATGCTTGACTAAAATACATGACAGGAAGTTTGCAGTGATAGAGTCATCAATGCATTCATGTTCTCTTGAATAAAAGTTCCGTTTTCATGCTACAGTTATGCTGGAAAGACTTACGGAACTAAAAAAGTCTGGAACTTTTGATCAATGGATCGGATGGACAAATACACCACCAAATGGATGGACAAACTGAGATGGTAAGAACAATTAATGCATGAATCATCCATCAACAAAAGTCTTATAGAGAGTTTCATATAAAATAAAATAAAAATAGTCATATAGGGTGACTGAATGTATGGCCCACAAGACAATCAATGTATTCATAGACCAACAGATGAAAAACAAGGGGCCCGTTTCTCGAGGTCCCGAAAAAGTTTCGGGCACAAAAAGCCATTTGTCAAACTGCCAACCGCTTGTTCAGGGTAGCCGATCTTTTAACAAGTTTTCAAGGTATTAAAAAGCAAACTGACTGTGAAGTTTGACGACTCAAATCCTCTCCGTTCATGAGATACAGAGGAAATTGTGACACCCGAAAATGGCCCGAAAAGTATCGAGACTTTCGCGAAACGGGCCCCAGCTGGACAGAGGCCTGGGATAGGTGAAAGAAAGAAGAAATCGGGGAATACTGAGGAGTACCTGTGTTGTTTAATAACCAACCTCATTCTGCCAAAACCTGCCATTTTGCCACAATTCCAATGACCTTCGTATTTTTCTTCAGAGTGTTCCGCGACATTGGGTGGAAAAATAAGCATACCCTCTCTGCAAAAATAGAATATTTTTAGCAATAAAACAATCATCGATCCTAGAAAGATTATCAAAGGGAAAGACATTCGTTGTTAGACTAATATCTTACACAAGAACTTGTGTGAAAATAAAACAATGAACAATTCAGTTACCCGTGATGTAAGCCATTTCTGAACTCGCCAGTGTAATGTCGACCATCAGGCCAGTGCATCTCACCGCTAAAAATTTGCACATAATTAGTTAATCTCTGCACCAAAAAGAAAGATATTGTACAACTTTAACCTTAAAATTTCACTTTTTATGTACCATACAAGGTATATATTAAAAAAGGAAAGGAAAGGAACTTTATTTAAGTGTCTAGTCGTTCTAGCGCTGGAGCACTAATTGAGGATATTAAAACTGAAATTAACAATGAAAGCAAATCAGGGGCGTTTTCCATTTACAAAAATTTCTGGAAATTTCGGTGGAAATTTCCATCGGGTGAAAAACGTGTTCCATTTAACTCAGGTCCGTTCGCCGCCCAGTGATTGCGATTTCCATCGGGTAAACGTGTTCCATTTAACTCAGGTCCGTTCGCCGCCCAGTGATTGTGATTTTAAAAATGTGGCCGTGAATAGCCTGGAAGTGGTAAGACATTTCAAAAGTTGTAAATGGAACACACATTTCCATCGGAAAGTTTTCAACGGGAAAACAGGACTACCATTTCAGAAGTTCCGTTTATTCTGGAAATTTTCCAGTGGAACGAACCAAAAACGTGTGTTCCATTTACATCCCAACCGGAATTTCCGGAATTTCTTGGTAATGGAAAGCGCCCTAGGTCAAAAGTTGGTTTTTTTAAGAGAGGGGAAACCGGTGTACCCGGAGAAAAGCTCTCGGTGCAGAGTAGAGAACCAACATATTACAAACTCAACCCACATTTGACACCGAGTCTGGGAATCGAACCCACAAAAGTTGGCAAATTTAAAAATACCAGTAGTGTTACACATAACAAGGATGAGAAAGTTATGGATCTTTTCCTGGTTATTTTGACATCATCACAAACATTGCTTTATTCTCTGGACATGCCCGAATCTTTTGTTTTGCCAACACAAATGAGCAACAACCAGCAGCAAGATATACCAAAATCTCGAGATCTCGGCATGCCTGCCGAGCTGAAATCTCTTTAAATCATCTGGGATTTTTGTGATTTTTGAGAACTGCCGTATCTCGAAGAATATACGTCAAATCAGGCGGCTTGGCTGATTTCAGATCTGGGCTTATTCACCATGCTGGGTGTACGTTACAATACTTTGCCATGCAGCATTTGTGGTATATTTATCCCATTCACAGTGAAAGAGGAAATGAAGGACTTAAAACAAGAGTTATCTTTCAGTTTACTGTTAGCGACGCATTTCTCATCTTTATTCCCGTACAATTTAAAAGTTATTTTTTTTGCGACTGCGAATGACATGGAAAGGCTGCCGTACACTTGCGGATTTTTTGTCGGCAAACGTCAAAATTCTTCACTTGTCGGCTGGTGTGAGGTGAATTCTGAATTCTTGGGTTTCTAAACCATATTTTTTTAGTTCTTTTGTCATTAATACGTTCATGGAGCCAGCGCAAAAAAAAGGGTTTGAGAAAACTACTTTACGTTCATCCTACCATTTTATGCAAGTTTCCGGATTGTCGTGTTGCGCTGGACTGAACAAAATTTGATGAACTACGCACTAGGGCCGATAAATGAATGTCTAGTACCAATCTCGATCTAAAGCGCCAGGAAATATTTTATATAAAATGGTTTAACAACGTAATATTGAGACGAAAGTCTCCGATGTTTTCGATTTGGTTTTATCAACGGAGTTGATAATGTAAATTGGCCACCGTACAGAGATTCTAAAAGCTGACGTTTCGAGCGTTAGCCCTTCGTCAGAGCGAATCGAGGGATTATGGGTTACGTGTAGTTTTTATAGTAGAGTAGGAGCTACGCTATTGGTGGTAAAGTGGCAACGTGAAAAATAGGAATATATTAGTTAAATGAAAAGCGTTCGTTAATACCGTGAGGATTAAGGGTGCCGATTTGAAAGATGAATTTTTGTTCCAGATTCTTGCGGCTTTCCGTCGTACCTAGATGTAGGGAAAGGCCGCAGACAGCCATGTGTTTTTTGGAGTGGTTAGGCAGATTAAAATGGCGAGCGACTGGCTTGGATGCATCCTTGTCATTCTTCTCAACATCGCGAAGGTGTTCGCGGAATCGGTCACCTAGTCGTCTACCTGTCTCACCAATGTATAATTTATTGCATAACGTGCAGGTTATGCAATAAATGACATTTGCGGAGGTACATGTGAAACGATCGGTGATCTTAACAGATCGCTTAGGTCCCGATACCTTGCTAGTGTTAACAATGAAAAGACAAGTTTTGCATCGTTCAATAACCCGTGTAATTTAACTCTTCACGGTGTGTCGTTCGTAATGTTCAATGACGTTCAACCTCGTTCGTCGCCAAAACTTACTCGGCCGTTCAGTCGTGCAACCTTACCGTTTTCAAGTTTTCTTCAGTCGTTCAGTCGTGCGAGTTCATCCGTGCAAAATTTTCTCTGGTCGTTTGATAGTTCACGCTACCCGTGAGAGCGACTTTCCTCAGTACCCGTTTTTATCTGTCCACTTGCCGCGCGTTTGGCTATTTGCACGGATACCTTAACGAACGTTTTCGCTTGAGAGGTCACAACTGCTTTGTAATGTAAGAAAGACAATGGAAAGGAATTTCAATTTTCTTTGACTTTGATTCAGACTGGGGAACCAACAAAATCTGCGACCAACATGACCCTCTGAGAACCAAACATGGAATATAGAGATTGACTTAAGAAGGGTAGTGCTTCCACCATAATTAATCCACCACTCCTGCTAAGTTACAATATCCACCCATTAAGTGGATACCTTCTTAAGGCAGACACCTGGACGTGATCTACAGAGTGTCTCCTTTCCGAGATAATCAACTATGTACTTTAAAAACACAGTTGGCTCAAAAACCTCTTTGCTTTGTTCATCCTATTGTCCAAATGGGACAGGTAATATTTACAAATAATGAAATGAGTGACAGGAGATACTCACTGTCCATGCGGTTTCCCACGTAGCCACATTCCGTGGTAACATGCTCCAAGATAAAGGGCATCATGTTCGTAAGTGTAGGTTGCTTCACGAGCTGCAGCTGGCATCAAACTTCCAGTCTTTGGATTGAGGGAATCTGCTCCGAGACTGGCCACAAGGAAAAACAAGACAAATATCTTAAGTGACATCACACTTGCCTATGCCTTGCACACTATGCCCTATAACCAAATTACCTTGTACATAGTTTTAACTATCAGACAGAGATACTAAGGCACCAACGAAATTGTCAGGAAGAGGGGGCCTTTTCATGCATCATGCTAATATTCGTTTACGATGTCACGCATCACACGAAGTTTCATTGTCACTCTTACAGGAATTTGCGTCAAAACTGGGTGCATGGATGGCGCAGTGGTGAGAGCACTCGCCTCCCACCAATGTGGCCCGGGTTGAATTCCCAGATCCGGCGTCATATGTGGGTTGAATTTCTTGGTTCTCTACTCTGCACCGAGAGGTTTTCTCTGGGTACTTTGGTTTCCCCTCTCCTCAAAAACCAACACTTGACTTGATTGCGTTAATTGTTAAAGGAACTCGGTCACGATATTTTGGGTTCAAAAACAGACATAAAAATTGTATTTAAGTAATGGGGAAATAGTGAAATAACAATTTGTTAGGGAAGATAAGAACCAAAGAGACAAGAACAAATGCAAGCATGGCCAGGATGGTGAAAGATGCAGAAGATTGAAACGGATTACAAACGATCTTTTTGATAAATTGAGGCTAAACTTTTCAAAATCCAACACCGTGACGTAGCTCCTTTAATTTCAGTTTACAGTGTCCCCAATTAGTGCTCCAGCGCTAGAACGACTAGACATCTATATAAAGTTCCTTTTTTTGATAATCTGAGGATCATTATGCATACTGCCACTGTCCACAAAAAATTGCCTTAAGCATCGACAAGGTAACCCTTGTAAAAAAAAAATAATGAAAAGGATGCTTATCACGCTTTGTATTGCATACCTGTAGGTGGTTGTCTTGGAGATAATGTTAGCCACTGCTTGATTTATAGTCAATAACCAATCAGCCTACAACATCGAAAGAGTAAAATCTATGAGACCCTCTCTCAGGAGGGAAAGGGTTAAGGACGGTGCCTACCAATTCAAAGGTATTTTTGCGAAGTTTTATGACTATGCGGGAAAAGCAGATCTCAACAAGTGTTATTAAAATCCAAAAAGAAAATTGGGGATACCGGTAACCACGCATTTTTCAAAGATAATTAATCAACAATATTAGGAAAAGCTTTAAAATACAAAGCAATGTATGGCGTTCCTTTCCAAATTAAAGCTAGCTTAATTATCTCTGAAAAATGCACGGTTACCCCCAATTTTCTTTTTGGATACCAAGAGCCCTTGCTAAGTTCTGCTTTCTCCGCATAAATTTAAACCGCGCAAAAATATCCCAGCATTAGTAAGCACTACTGATAGGAAATCCGAGTACTTGGAGATCCGCAGAATGTATGCGCAATAACAATAGTAGGCACCGTCCTTAAAGTCACTCCAAAAGCATGTTCATATCAAAAGAACCAGGAAGTCAGCATGGGTGAAGGAAAGGCCATTGCACATATTACAGTGGTTATCAGTCACACGCACCTCTCAACAACTTTTTAAAAATATTTCCTAATTTGGGTGAACCTCAATCAAATGTTTCCATGACAATAGTACTGTTCACTTGGCAGCAGTCAAATTCATCAAGGGAACATTTGATTGACATTTGATTGGAGGCAGTGTGGCCCAGTGGTTAGGGCGCTTGCCTTGAGATCCGGAGATCCTGGGTTCAAGACCCGCTCGGACCACTCGTTGAATTTGTTCCTGGTAGTCCCTGGTTCAACTTCCCAGCTGCACTTGTAAATAGCCAACTGGTTTGCCTCCGGCCAGTTAGGATTCTTAACAGTTGTTGTTGTTCTGTTCTGTCGTTTCGTTGAGTTTCAGTGGCCCCGAAAAGCCCCTATGGGGAGCGGTCAATTATGTATGTATTGTATTGTATTGTATTGTATTGTATTGACGACCACCTAAATTTAGTTTCGAAAATGAAAAAAAGTCGTTGAGGGGTGCGCTCGTAAGGCATGTTATTAGACATCACCGATAAACACTACTGGTCACAATTAACCCATTGACTTCTGGGGGTTCCCCATTGACAAGTAAAATTGTCTGGCGTTAGAGTAAAATACTGGCCAGTTTAGGTGTCAAATGGTTTATAATATTATGTATATACTGGAGTAAGTGGTAAAATTATGTAACCAAAGTAGACAACGTACTGTGAGCCTCTCACAGAGATCTTACTTAGACACAGCCATGAGGGAGTAAGAAATCTTGAAAAATATCAAATTCCAGTAAAACTTTAATCCATCGACATCCAATCCGGCCGAAACCGGCCAGACTTAGTATTTTACTCTGTCTAATGCCAGACGATTTTACTCGTCAATGGGGAACCCCTGGGAGTCAATGGGTTAACCCATTCACACCTTTGGCGTTGGCCAAAGCAAAATATGATTCTCACTCAATGGTTAGGAGAGGTTAAGCTAAAAGTATTTTGACCAAACGTTTATAGAAATCATAGTTAATAGATGTAGGCTGGTTATGAAACTCGGCAAGTTTCTATGTTTCATGTTTTTGTTCGCTTTTTTGGCCTTGACCCTGCACAAAACCCGACAAAAACACGCTTTTTCCTGCAGGATAACCAATCAAAAGCTTCGACTAATTTATTCGAAATTAAATTGCGAACCAAAAACAAAAGATTGCGCAGGGTCACGGTCTGTTCAACATCTAATTGCGACTGTATTGTTCCTGCTTTTGATATTCCCAGGGTTTCATAACCAGTCCCTAGACTAACTATGTAGAAATGAGGGATAAAATAAATAGAAATCACTAAAAAATCATAGTTTCAATTAGACAGCCATATAAGTGAAACAGCCGGTACCTTAATGACAACAAAGGAAATCATTGAGAAGGATGAAAAGAGAGGTTATTCTTTCAGAGTTACACTTGAGGTAAGAAGAAATTCCAAGCACCAGCTTGCCCTTCGGGCCAGCAGTAATTTCACCTTACTTGCCGAAGTCTCTGAGGAGCTAGCCCCAAGTTTTTATTGAATATGAGGATAATTGAAACAATTAAATGCACAAAAATAACTTAATTAATAATACATGCAGGTACATGTAGCTTTGATTAACTAATTCTCTGTTATTTTCATCTGTATTATACAATACAATAGAACCCTAAACACTCAACTGTACACCTACAAGGTTTCAGTTAAAAGTGCTTGAATCAAAATTTTGAATGTGAAAGAGTATTTTAGAGGTCGCAATGTACATGTTAGCCCGCAAGAGCATCTGGATGCTCTTGCGGGCGATGTACATGTTAGAACTTTCAGTTTTAATTAATTAACAGACAGACCCGGGGTTGTCCTAAAACCCAGAATCCGGAATCCAGAATCATTACCAATACAGAGATTAAAAACTATCCTCAACATTCATAAAAGCTAACCTTGGGCCTAAAAACGTTTGTTTAGGCCTAATTAGGCCTGAGGTTAGCTTTTACGAATGTTTAGGATAGTTTTTACTCTCTGTATTGGTAATGATTCCTGATTCCGGATTCCGGGCTTTAGGACAACCCCAGACCCGGGCTGTAATATTTTAATCAAACATGGGCTACAAAGTACACCCTGGAACTTATGACTCACAGTATTCTGAATATTTAACCAGGGTGCAGAATTTTCTGAAAGATTCCTCAATAAAGACAAGCATATTGTCCTAAAATTGAGTAGAAACCCAAAGAGTTATAACAATTATATTTATTATTGGCCAGTTCGCAAGATAAGAATACTTCATTGAGATGTATGTGATTTGACATGAGAAGGGGCTTTCATGAGTCAGCTGATGTATTATTTTCCAATGGAAAAGTTAATTTTTGAACAAACATTAAAGCTCAAATTGTACACCTATGAGAGCTTGCCAATGCTTTCATGCTTGCTCTACTCAAATTATTTTTCAAGCCTTTGTTTTTAATCTTCGTAAGATTTGGTTCAGCAAAAACTGGAAGTTTGGGGCAAGTTGCACAGTCGAAACTACAATGATGTCATCGGACCACTAAGACCAGCTAAAAATATGATTTAAAAGGATGATTTCAGGCCCTTAAAAGAAGAAAAGATTTGTATTGTTTCACTTTCTTTCTTGAACTGTCTGCTAAATACTGTATGGCAGATGTTTGGCATCAGAAAAAAGCAACCATCAATGCCACAATCGTCAGTGGTCAATTGATGCTCACCCGCCACGCAAACTGTGATACGAAAGCTAGCCGAAAATGTCATTCCACTAACCCCAGGCTATCGGACAGCCTTTTTGTCATGCTCTGGATTAGCAAAAATGAATTAATAATCTGTTACCTTGTCAACTGCTGACGGAGCACAAACAAGCAAGATTTCTTCAGGTGTGGTGATTTTTATCCCATTCCTGTGAATTCAAACAACACTTTTATTAATTTTGCACAGCACATCTGAATGGGCAGGGATTACCCAACAAAAACCAGACAAGGTTGAAGAACGTATTCAGCATTTAACTGGCAAGTTAAAGTACTGATTAACTCACATGACTCCCTGGGAATCGTCCATGCCCTCAGCCCAAACTGTGGCCAATGGAAAAACTTGAACGTTTTTTGCCGACTACAAAACGAAGAACAATAAGAATAATAATAATAATTATTATTATTATAGTAGAGTACCTAAGTACATTGGAACTTTGATATAATATACCCTTAGGATAGGGGAGTTTCATTTCCTACATTGGATTTTCAACATAATTATTAATTACAGTTAATAGCTACAGGTCTGGAATAATGATCATAATATTAATTTTATACCAAGGTTTTCACAATATTTAACAATTATGCGCTGAAGGCAAAGTGATTATCGGTGAATATTCACCTCGACTTCGTCTCGGTGAATATTCACCGATCATCACTGAGCCTGAGGCGAATAATATTGTTTTAGTATAAATACACAGGTGATTATTTCAAAAAAGAGAAAGAAAAAACATTTCAACGCGAAATCATCTTCACTTACAGTGGCAAAACGACTACTGGCAGCCATTTTGTCAGTTGAGGTGATTATCAGCTGATAATCCAAGATAGTGAGCCAATGAAAGCGCACGGTTTTGTATAATCACCTGTGTATTTATACTAATAATTATTATTTATATTATCAGAGAATACAAAATTTCCAAAATAAGATAAGGGTAAACGTTTAAGCTTAGGGCAAATGCAGATAATCGTTAGTTGTTGTCCTAATTAACCCTAAGCCCAGCATATTGATAGTAATGATTTCAAGTTCAAGTGAGGCCTAACACTACTGTGAAGTATTTCACACTCAATTTATAATATTCCATCAGAGATCAACCCTAGTATTGGAATTTGGCCCACACAAGGACAGAGAAAAACTCTGACCAGGGTGGGATTTGAACCCACGACCTTCGGATTTTGATCACCGTTGCTTTACCGACTGAGCTACAAGGCCAGAACGGGAGCAGGCCGTGGGTATGTGAGATCTTATTCACAAGGACAAATTTGTCCTTGTGAATAAGATCTCACATACCCACGGCCTGCTCCTGTCCTGGCCTTGTAGCTCAGTCGGTAGAGCAACGGCCGTGGGTTCAAATCCCACCCTGGCCCAATTCCAATACTAGGGTTGATCTCTGATGGAATAATTGGGTATAAAATACTTCACAGTAGTGTTAGGCCTCACTCAAACTTGAAATCATTACTGTAAATGAAGCTGTTTATCCTTAATTCACAAGAAGCATTTGGAGGACACTTTGTCACATTAATATAATAATTATTATTGACGACACACATTGTTGAAGTTCGGAAGAAGAGCAACGCGACATTTTGTGAAGCTTATTGAAATCTGTAAGCATCACATTAGGAGCATTTCAGGATATAATTATAAAAAGTATCTGTGCCAACCAAGATATTTTAATTCTGCTTAAACATCCACACAAATTGGCCCAGAATGTTGCAAAATGACCAAATAACATTAATTCTTGGAACGTTAATTATGTAACCTTCATCAAATTTGTTAGTACACTTGCACTTTTTTACTGTCGCACTGTACCAATCTGTTGTCAGCTCCCCTCCCCCTGTTCTCACCCACAATGTCCTCTCTCTGCCCCCCTCCCCATGACAATTGTGGGTTCAAATTGCACCAAGGTTGACAATCATGCAGACATACATGTAGTTTGATCCTATAATTTCTGGTTTTAAAGTTTCATCACTACAACGTACATAGTTACAAAGTTTTTGCACCAAATTATATAACTTTGTAACTAAGGAGGTTTTCCATTAGAAAGAACTGACATGCCAGACCAGGCATGTGAAAGGACTACCGGTAACTCTACAATGCCTCCAAATTAACAAACTTTGAGGATGATGTACACTCTTCTGGAGGAATGCGAGGGATTATCATTATCATGCAAGTGTTCCTTCAAATTATTCCTTTTTCTTTGCAAACTGATGGGTCTGGCCAGCCAGTTCTGACAAAGGGAAAGCACCCTAAGTTACATTCAATAAACTTTAAACCAGAGTAGCACCTTTCCATAGTTTGCATGTCAGATGCAATACTGTTCCTGATTTTGTAAAGAAGTTTCAATGGATAACTCCTGCTCGCTATTGCAAATACTCAGACAGATCATAAATGCATTCATTGTTTGTTGGTGGGTCAAAAAAAAGGTCACATGTCACAGGTCAGGGTACATGTCACTGTGCTACAGATAATCAAGAACACCTAAAGTGTCTCCTGGGCCTAATTAATCACTCTATAAAAATATTGTTTAAGGTCTAGAGGGAAACTTTTGGCTTTGTTGTTCATCAGCTGAGCAGAGACTTCTACTCTTAACCTGTGGAATGTGTCCTGTGTTTTACATGTAGACACGCCTATTATATTATTTGTACCACGTAAATACTGCACCAGGTTGAAAAATACCTGAAAATGGAGAAAGAAGTCATCAAACAACACAAAGAGAGGTGATGAGAACCTGTTTCCTTTTAATGGAAAAAGGCTGTGAACATTACTGCTCCTCAAAAGTCTTCTATGGCAATCTTTAAATGCTTCCTGAAAATGCATCAACAGTTGTTAAAATTATCTCACAAAGATCCATGGCAAGACAAATGCATTAATTCAGAGTAGTTAGTGTTACGGTTATAATGCTCTCTCCCTTTAAATTTTTCTGACGTAATTATCATTATTATTATTGGAGCTAGTAAGTTATTTACGGCTGGTGCCTCAGAATAAATCTATGGAGTCAAATAAGGAAGAATTGAACCTGGGTAGAGTAGATTGTCAACATAGCAGTGTTACACAATGTGTGTAAAACCCGACAATTTGCCACATTAATTTTGGTGAGTGTTCGTCAAGCCCTCGAAAAGGTAAGTAATTGAGCTATTTGCCATTTCTCCAGTCTCTTAACTATTTTATTAATTAAAAATGCTCACAACTTACTAAAATTTTAGCTGGACAGTCCTGCCAAAATTTCTGGGTGACTTCAGCCTGTGTTTGCCTGTTTTCATCTAAAGTTATGAACTGTTCCCATCTTCTAGCTTCCTCATGAAGTCGTGCACAATCTTCTGCACTATTCTGTAAACCAGGCAATGTTTTAAACAATAGTTAATATCATGGATGACAAATTACTCCTTAATTTAGGCGTGAAATTTCAGCGTTAATTTATAATTTCACATGTGAAATTACAAAATTGCCATGGCAACATCTCTTGTATCTCGATCAGAGCCAAGATGGCGTCTAGATTAAAACAGTCACCCTTGAAGAAGTTACGAAATTAAAAGAAGCGGCAGAAAATTTAAATATGTGAAAGAGCACAATTAACTGGGTGAGAGCTTTTGAGAAGTGGTGTGATGAAAATAGCCTTGAGAAAAACCTGGGGATGATTCTTCCCGAGCAGTCGGATAAAGTACTCGAGCGATTTTACAATTACGGTTGTGAGCGTGATTTGTCACCCACGACATTAAAAGTATTTTAATGGTTTTCTAGGGAAATTATTTCCTAATTTCACGAGAAAACCATTTGATTACACATACTAATTACAATAGTTTTAAATGATAAGTATAATAGTTACTAATGCATGGTTTCATAATGTCCAATATCAACAGCTAGCCTGGGTCATCATTTTGAAACACAGGAAAGGGGCATGCTTACTGTACATCTTATTTTCTTGAGGGACAAAAGGATATAAAGAATGAGAATCTGTTGTATCTGGAATAATTTTTCATTGCTTTGAGGATGATCATATAATTTATAATAGTAATGAAAGAAATTATATATGAAATGAATCACATATTGAACAGCGGATATGAAATCAAGTGAAGCTATGATCCTCGTAGTTATATGAGCGCAACATTAGCAATTGCATGGAGAAATACATTAATTTTGTATGAAATACGCAACTAAATAATTGTGTACATAACTGTAAGGTTACTGTAACATAATGAAAATGAAAATGTTACTGTAGAAATTTGAAGGTAGAACAGCCAAGTGTTCTCCTAATAACTAGATGAACCTGCAAATCCAATCAGGATTAGAAAATGCACTTTTTGATGAACAGGAAGAAGGGACGGTACGATGGCGAGAGCAATTATTGCTTTCCACCATTATGACCGGGTTTGATTCCCAGACTCAGTGTCATTATGTGGGTTGAGTTTCTTAGTTCTCTACTGTGCTCCATTAGGGTTTCCTTTGGATACCCAGGTTTTCCCCTCTCCTCAAAAACAAACCTATGATTTCATATGATAGCATGGGTTTATCTGATTTGATTTTTTATCCTTCTGATGCTAATGCCTACATAAAGGTGAAGTAAAGCACATTACTGCAAGGAAGGAAAAGGTTTCTTTGCTAGCACTTATGTTTCGGCTTAATTCATGCTCATGCACCCATCTTCACAGTTTTGCTTGTGCTTATTGCACAAGGGGAAATCAGGTTTCAGTTGTCAGCCATTACCTCAGTCATTTGTAGTGTGTTGTGCAATTTTCCGACAATCAGCCTATAATGCTGCATCTTCAAAAGTGGAAACTGCATCACGAACTGGAAAGCATTGTCAGAACTTACAAAACCCTAAAAATAGAGAAGGAACCCTTAGAACAGGACTTACACTCTACATTATTATTACATACATTATTATTACATACTCTGATGATGAAGGTCTTACACATTTACTTTGACACGGGCCAATGTCATCAACAATTTCTGTAATTTGAAAGTGTTGGGAAACTTACACTTTTTTACACTGTCCATCTCCTTCATGGGCAAATACGAGGGTTGCTTAGGAGCTTAAGGAGGCATGCATACAAATAATTATGCAAACAGCATAAAAATAAAAATAAATACAATAATTATTCTTGTTCAACTTTGGTTAAAGGTACTCCCAATGAGACGAAGATTGCAGGCTTGGCAGTGACGTCATAATATGGAGGCCTGATTATTATCTGGTAATTATGATTATATCCATTGATCCCTGAACCCCACCCCCCTCCCCCATTGACGAGTAAAATTGTCTGGTGTTAGACAATGCAAAATCTAATACGTGTCAGTACTATCATGGGTCAGTGGGTTAAACTTGAAAACTACAGTGTATGAGGGATCTATAGGAGCCCTCAACATCTCAAATGTCTCTCCTTCAAGTTACATTTTGCTTTAATGGGAATTGAGATAATAACACAAACTGCTATACATCCCAATTTTGATAGACTTTTTGACATGCAGAGAAGTTTCAGAGGTCACCTTACGAAAGTCCATGTATGTATGTACCCATGCCTCATGTTTTTCTAGCGACCGTATTTGCTTATTCATGGGTTGTACATGTTTGTCTTGATTTCTGGTTCTGATATATATGACAGAAATGAAATCAAGTGAAGCCTTATGCTACTGTAAGTGTGATGGATTGTAGATTAAAGTGCCCCTAACCCCAAAATATTTTTTTCCCTAAAATGAATCTTTGCATCTGTTCGAAACGCATTGCGGCCATTTTTCATTTTTCTAACAAATCCTGCCATTTTATACTTTTAGGCTTCGAAAGTTGTGAAAATCGAAGCATCTTTTGTTCATGACCGAGTCAGAAGGGGAGTGGGTCTATTCCTGATTTGACGTCACAAACTGATTTACATTACATTAACTCTTTGTAAAGATGCATACAAAGTAGATTGTGATGTCTAATCAGGAATAGACCCACTCCCCTTCTGACTGAACAACAGATGGTTGGATTTTCGCAACTTTCGAAGCCTATAAAATGGCAGGATTTGTTAGAAAAAGGAAAAAATGGCCGCAAATGCATCTCGAACTGGTGCAAAGATTCATTTCAGCGAAAAAATATTTTGGGGTTAGGGACACTTTAACCCATTTACCCCTAAACCAGCCTAAACCAGCCACACATGTAGTATTTTACTCTGTCTAACGCCAGACGATTTTACTTGCCAATGGGGAACCACCAGGAGTCAATAGGTTAAGAGCCTTCGATTATCATATACACGCTACTGCAGACAACACTCATTTCTGGTTCTGATGTTTACCATGCATTCAAGCGGAATTTCACGGACAAAACAGCAAAATTAATGTTATTTCTTTGCTTTCATCCCAATAACAAAAAATCAACGTCATTCAGAGATCTTTAAACTAAGTTCAAGAAGCATGAATCATTTTTAATTACTGATTTAATAATACCTGGGCTGAATCATCAAGAACGTCACACAATACAGCTTGGCACTGTGATGAAATGTCACTGAAAACAACAATTAAACTCAGATTTACTCAAATTGCAGTCAAATTGGAACATTACTAAACAACAAAACGGCAAAACAGCGAAACGAAGCACCAAAATACCATGTATGACCCTACCATACATGGAATACTAACCGACAAAGGTTGGATTTGAGATAAAACATCATTTTAGGCCTACTAATGGCTAAAAAGTTACTGCTCCTAATCTCAGTCTTAATCTGAATCCTTATCTTAATCTCAATGACTTTAAGGAGCAATAACGTTTTCTAATTAGGCCTAAAATAATATTTAATCTCAAATCCAACCTTTGTATTCAAGTTTTTTTATTATTTTGAATCTTAATCATAAGGTCAGCTGTAGGTGAACATTTTCTTGCTCCAGTCTCAATTTCAAAGGCCCTGGTCGCTCAAAGATAAAATTATTATTTGTGAAAACCAACATTACCAGTTTACAATGTATACTAAGACAATTCCAAGATGTTTATGTGGGCAATGGTTTTGACTTACCATTGATTCAAACAACTCCGGTCAGGTCATTAAGCATGCAACTGTGTAATTGCTTATTAATCCTTTTCTAAAATAAATACCTGGATACATTTGAAAAAGCCGTGAAGACACCATAGGCAACTCCATTGCTGAAACTCTCAGAGTATCTGTCGACAAAAAAATAAGGAAACACATGTAGAGCTTAGAAGTTGAACATTAAGCCTAGTAGGTTGTATGATAATATAATGAGGGAGACTTTACTCTAGGGGCAGATTCAGGATTTTTCTTCGGAAGGGCCGTGCACCACTAAGGAATTGTGTAGCTGGCAGGTGACGTGTTTTTTTTGGCAGAAAACCAGTTCTATTAGAAAGCCTCAGGACATCTCAAGGAGGAAGGGGGAGGGTGTGCACCCCCCCCTAGATGGCAGCTTCTGCAGATACCGGAGCAGAAATTATGTAAAACACAAGAAACAAAGGACACAAAACAAAGCAACTCCAAATAAAGACTAATCCCAAGTAACCAAAAACACAATGCTTTCCGGTACCTGCAGAAAGATTCCGCTGCACTCGTGGCTAAAGTCATGGCTAAACCATGCCTTCATTTACAGGAGAAGTACATGTACAATGTACATGTACATTCAAATTTTTCAGTGAAAGTTGAAGTTGGTGGCTAGTCTGAGTAGAGTACATTGTACAATGTCACCCACTGTTGTCATTGTCAAAATGATTTTTAATCTTTGGTTTGAAAGAATCTGTCTTTAATTACTCCAATTTAGGGAAAAACAAGTGGCCGACTTCTCAAAGTGAAGTAGCCAATGCTTTTCGTCAGCTGTCAGTACCTACTGAAACCACTGCTTGCAAGAAGATTAAATCACCAAAGTAAACTATAAAGCCATATTATCTTCAATACAGGTGACACTTATGAGACTTTGAAAAAAGAGTAGCCTCAATCTTTCAAAATGCAATCTAAAATCTAATTAATACTTGTCACCAGAAACAAAATGAGACATTTAAAATTAATACAATACAGTTGGGGTGCACGAGCATTAAAAGCTGTCTTAAGCAAACAATATTGTGAACTTATACTTATTAAATTATTTCACAAGATTAACGATGATTTTAAACCACATTTGTAAGAATCTCTTAGCATTCTAAAAAGAGACCAAAAGAGAGCAACAGAACACTTTTAAAGTATTTTTAACAGCACTCAACAGTGATCTTTACAAACTCTTACAACAATAATAATAATATTACATCTGTATTAATTTTATAATGCTCAGATTTACATACAAATTAATGTCCAAATGTGCTTTCCGATTAAGGAAAAGTTATCAATAAAACTTAAAGTTCAATGTCTTACAAATATAAAGCCTTCTCGCATAACATTTTAATACAATATACATTGAGCTTGGATTTAGATAAAGTCCAAGATTTGCAACTTCTTAAATCACAGGGGAGATTGAAACCTGACAACGTACCTTTCAAAAGTTTGCAGAAATTCATCAGACCAACACAAGTTAAATAACTTGTGGAAACTTGTCATCGATGAAACAAGCTCAGTGGCCCCTGACTGATTTGTGGAAACACACTTCATGACCTCATAAAAATTCTTGATAATTGGTGCCAAAACGTGACCCATCTGTTGTAAGCTAAGGCAAATCCATACTTCTGCAAAATACAGTCAAGTAAAACAACAACTTGAAATGCTAACAGGTAGCAAACATGTACAGTAGCCTAGTGGCAGGTACAAAACACAGGTCACAGGTCATTGTTTTACCAATACAGGAAGTATCCTAAACATTCATAAAGCTAAGGTTAGGCCTAATTAGGCCTTAAAAAAAATTTCCAGGCCTAAGGTTAGCTTTTGTGAATGTTTAGGATACTTTCTGTATTGGTAAAACAACAACCTTAGATGTGGATCTGTGACCCTTTTAAAACAATGACCTGTGACCTGTGACCTGTGTTTTGTACCTGCCAAGTAGCCTAGTGGTAAGAGCAATAATGTGCCCGGGGATGTTCCAAGTAAAAGGGCAAGAAAGTAGAGACATTTTCAGCCCACATTAAGCTGACAGCCCACTGACAGATATTAAACTAACAATCAACTGTCTGTTGACCAACAGTCTGGCACCCTTTTCACCTAACAAGTGAAACAAACTGAGTGAGTAAGCTATTGCCTGACAATCAGTCTGTCCACTCTTAGTACGTTATTGGTTATGTTCAGACATCCAGTAGTCAACTAACTACAAGGCTGCGGCCTAAGAAAATTTTCTGGAAGCCCTTTGGGCTTCCAACATTACAAGTTAGTAGCCCGAGTCATTTTTTCAAGAGCCCAGAATTAATTAATTCCAGCTGGGATCAAATTTACAAGAAAGTGTGGCATCTGTTCGGGCTACTTGTTTAGAAATTGGTGCCTGCACTTGCAAATAAGGCGCCCCAGGCGACCGGGCTACCATTAGGTAGCAGCCTTGAACTAGTGGGTGTCTTTTGTACATTGGTATAACAATAGTTGGGAGGTAGCTTCTTGCAGAAGCAGTTCTTCAATATTGACAAGTAACTGCAACTGTTTTTCTCTTGTGAATCTAAATTGATTTCATTCATTCCTCCTTCCAGGTGGATTTCTTTATGCTGTTTGGTTTGTTGATTTTGAATTGTTTCATTCTATAACTAGCCCCACAAGCTTTATGCATTTTAGTAATAATAATAATAATAATAATAATAATAATAATAATAATAATAATGATAATAATAATAATACCAATTTTATTGAAATAAACTTCAATGAAAGGGATGAATGCTTAACAATTATTCCATGAGCGCACGTTGAGATGGTAAATACCACCTCGTTGGCTATAACCAGTCGCATATCCAACAAGCGCGAATGGAATAATAAATATTGTTTACAATCATTATTTACCTTTTTGCGTACTTCGGAATTGATCAGAACTCGCACTTGTTGGATATGAGATGATTATAGCCAACTCGGCGCTACGCGCCTCGTTGGCTATCTATCATCTCATATCCAACGCGCGCTCATGGAATAATTGTTAGTTATCCCTATCGAGGGTATCCACCCACAGCTGCATGTAATTGACTGAGAGTCGATTTTGATGAGGGAGGAAAACTGGAGTACCTGGAGAAAAACCCTTGGAGTCGAATTGAGATTGACTGAAACTCAACCCACGTATGACCTCAGGGCCAAGGGTTGAACCAGGGTCGCAGAGGTGGAAGGCACTGTTGATAACCGCCAAGCCACCTTGATTCCTCTTAATGTGGCAAAGCCAAAAAAGCGCCTAACAATCACTAAAGGGAGGTGCGGTGAGTACATGGTTAGTGCACTCGACTCTGGATCGAGTGGTCTGGGTTGGGGTCCTGGCCAGGGACATTGTGTTGTGTTCTTGGGCAAGACACTTTGCTCTCACGGTGCCTCTCTCCACCCAAGTGTATAACTGGGTACCAGCGAATTTAATGCTGGGGGTAGCCCTGCATTGGAATGGCATCCCATCCAGGGGAGAGTAGAAATATGCCTAGTCGCTTCATGCTACAGAAACTGGGATAAGCTCTGGCCTAATGGGCCACTTGGCTTGTAAGCAGACTTTACCAACAATCACTAAAGCCAACACTGAATTACTTGGAATATTAAGCATTGGCAAGTGCCATCACAAAAGCAGCATTTCCTAGATGAAATAATCAAATTTGTTGCTTACAGGTAATTTGTACAGTCTCGATGGTGAGGCCAAAAAGGTTTATTTTTGTAAGTTAATTGATACATGTACATTAGTAATTGAAAATAATTTCTTTTAATCAATAAACTGTCTGTGAATCTACACTAAAAGAGGAGATCCAAATTAATTGAAGGTGCAGGAACATGTACTGCTGAACCAACATAACTTGAATTACCTGACTGCAGCAATGGTACAAGAACAGCCTGCCAGATGAGAGCCAACTGGTAGTAAAATAACCTCTCTTTACTGGCAAGTTCACTCACAACCTCAAGCTTCCCCCTCTTATCACTACAAGGTAAGAATTAAACACCGGTCGGGAACAAACATAATCACTACATTACTGTATACATGTATCAATAACTATTAAATACTCTAACTTGCTTATTAAGGGTCGCAGAGTTAATCATTGACAATGCTCCAATTGCCGAGATGTATACAGTGTACTGGGGCACCCAATGTCAATTTTCGGAAAATATCTGTTCGGAAGACGATTGGAGATCTAGAATTTTTGGAACATTTGATGTAAAATTTCTTGCTTGCCTGCCTCTCCTAGGATTTTCAAACATCTGAAACATGGTATAATTGCCCATTTTTAAACGGATTTTTATCCTAAAAAGGTCACCTAGAATTTTCGGGAGCCTTTTTTCTGGCTGACATTTTCGAAAAAGTAACTTTTGATCCCTATAGTTTTCGGATCACTAGACTTTCAGCTAGGAAATCCGAACATATGAAAAATTTTTAGGGGATAAAAATATGCCTATATCTACTGTTTAAATACCAAAATACAATGATATGTTCAAGTGGTTTTGAACTATATTCTCGTTGGGTGCCCCTGAGTGTAAATTGGATTGCACTTTTTCAGAGGGCTATCGCTCAGTTGACAACCAAAAGTTTGTGGTTCTGTGTCCTTTATCTTGAAAACGTTGAAAAACACAATATGAAACACAATGGCAACCTACTCTCCAGGGCTCGGTTGTTCAAAAGCCGATTGATGCTAATCCCAGACTGAAAATTAACCAAGTAGTTTATTTCTCTACTCCTAAAATTAATGCTGTTAACACTAATTTCTGGCAAAACCGTACTTTTGAAGAAGTCAATCTTGAAAACAAAAATAAACAAAGGAGGCTGTCACCAAAAAGCTGAAAACACATGAAACAAAAGTTTACACTAATTATGTTAATCGGCTTTCAAACAACTGGGCCCAGTGCTGTGGTCTGGCCTTTAATGCTGATATATCAATAATTATGGGCCAGAGTGAAAAATGTTGGGATCATAGGGAGCTAACACATGAATGGCAACGACAGCTGCCAGAATGCCACAAAACAATGGATTTAATGGGCAGAAACAATAGCTCTGCACACCTTCCATGTCAATTTTTTGCATTTTCGTACATTTCTTTGATGCTCTTGTCCTGACAATGACGTGAATTAACCAAATTTTAGGTTGTGTAGCGGACAAAACATTTTAATTTTGTTCCCTAACAATCACACCATTCATGCCAATTTTATTCCTGCAACGTTGATATACCGTCTACACTTTCCATTCCAAACGACTTCGAGTTATAACAAAATTATTACAATAAGGAGAAATAATTATTATTTTAAGACGAAATTCTTGTTGGCGGCAGTGTCGTCCTTGGTAAGTTCTCTATAAAATTATTATAACAGTCATACATGTAGTTATAATTATTACAGTATGGTTCTCCTGTAAGTTTAAAGGTGGATGATGGTGCTGGTTTACAACGGTGACAGTCAAGGTGACGGAAGTAGTGATGATTTTGAAGATGAGGATCTTAACTATGAAAATGTAAGTGACGATGAAGATGATGATGACACAAGGCCATGGTAACAGAGAATGGAATTTGCTAACCTGGCTGCAATACAAACACAGTGCTCTGTGGTAGCTGCCACACTCCGCAGCTGTCCCACCTAACAAAACACAAGTGCTAATGACTTAGTATTTCTAGAGGGGAACACAATATTCTTACTGTTCACTCTGAGGAAGGACTGGCACTCAAAATGTCAGCTTTCTAATCTCTCAATTGCAGTCAATTTACTTAAATTATAAACTTATTTGATACAAGTACGTCTCCACTCTTATGGGCACTATCTTCCCCTGGAGTAAACTTTCAATTAATTAGATAATAAACGATAATTATTATTATTATGACAGGCAACACTTGTATTGTTTCATAACAGTACTACAAACCGTTCTGAACATGGTTAGTCTGACAATTTCCACTCTGCTGTGCTGAAGTGATCGTTCTTTTGTATCATCAAATGACTGTGAGGTTGACAATACAGGCCTTTCCTTAGGTGTTGACATCATTACACTGCTGTCATCACTGGGTATGGATGGCAATGAACGACTGTCTCTCATGCTGTTCATGGTCGCAGCAATACTGGGCATAGCACTGATACAAACAAAAAGTTCCCTTTAATAATCTACTCAATATTTTAGGTGTCTATTAGAAAAAATATTACTTAACCCATTGAATCCCAGGGGTTCCCCATTGACCAAAAAAATCGTCAGACGTTAGAGTAAAATAGTCTGGCCGGTTTAGGCCGGTTTGGATGTCAAAGGGTTAAGGAGGCTCAAAAAGGGTTAAGATACCAAAAAACGATATTTCGTAGTGTAGGGAAAATAATTTTATAAATATCTTTGCCACTCTATTGCTGGGTTATACTTTAAGGGCACTTATGACGTCATATGGGTTACCATGGCAATATGCCAGGTCCACAAAAAGGCCCTCTAAATTTCAATCAGAGACCTCCTGTTTTTCTTTCTTTTTTGGAAATCTCCCTAAATTCTTTAACTTCTAAGAGTGTATGACAAAAGGTTATCTAGTAGAATTTAAGATACATTGAAAAAGGCATTTTATACAACGTAGTTCCCCGAAACTTTATTATTTGAATTGCCATCCTGAATGATACGTGCATGCAAAAAATCAAGATAGGTCACCAAGCCAAAATAATTTCGAGATTAAGACAATTTCTTTCAGCAGGTTTTATTATTTTCTGGTTCGCACGATTTTACACCACATTTTCACTTCTGGTGTGTTGTCCGTGCTACTTTTGATAGAAAAATTTGATTCATTCAGCTGACACAAGTTTCTTAGTTAAGGCATGTGTAACCTGGGCGCGGACGCAGCTAAAAATCCTTTCGAGCCTCCTCAATTATTTTGCCCAAATAAGTGCATGGATCACTTATCTATTTCACTTATAATCAGTAAATGTACCTTGGCTGACGACCACAGACATAGACATCAGTCTTACTGGGTGCCATATCACCAATGAACAAAGAGTAATGGCTACCAGCTGCAATATCCCAAATCAGTACATCTGAAAAACACTAACAGAGAGAAAAATTTTAATTATCAAGACGAGCAAAAGGAGCAAAATGCAATAAATTGTGAAAGGAATTTATACAACAGTTCATATGTCATTGAGCCTTATTGTGCAGAGTGACCAGCAACTAATTCATCCTAAAAATATCACCCCTTAATCAAACACACACATCAGGGGAACTACGAAAATTATATTTAACCCATTCTATTCTATGAGTGCCACTATAATCATATTTAATTTTTTCACTCAGCCTTCCATCAGACAATAATAATTATTATTTTAATTATCCCATGGGGAACCCCTTAGGAGCAAGAGGGTTAACAAAACCAAAATAATTATTAACAATAACAAAACCATTTTTAAGATAAATAAACAATATTTGCATTTGAGATCAAGATCAAGAATGCATCCTCATCATGTCAGTCTCACGGTACACTGTACGTCCCTCGGTATCAATCGTGATGCCATACCATTCTGGCATTTGGATGCCATCTTGTTCTCGACTGGCACAAATAACCTGGATCTCGTGTATTAGTGTTACGGCTTGCCAAAGGAAAGTGTCCTATTGGATGTTGTTAGTAACTGGAAGGGTTACATTCAGCAATTCCCTGTCATAAAACTGATATCGCATTATGACACCTGTACATGTATTCCATTACTGTTTTTGATAAAAATAGGGACCTTAAGATCTACAGCGACGTCAACGAAAACGTCTCCTCAAAATAAAACTTTGCTTTATTATAAGTCTTTCGCGATTATTCCATCTCGTTCACGTCCTACAATATGGGCTAAGTATCCTAAAAATAAATTGGTACGAGCGATTTCAGAGTGAAAATAGAGAATGAAAGATTCTCTGTTGCATGCTCACGTTGTCGTCAAAACCTAAAATTTGGTTATTTCACATCGTCGTCATGCAGAGAACTGCAAAAATATGAGCAATAATCCGTGTCGCACGTGCAGCACGATTATTTATGCTCTTTTAACCAATGATATCACTGTTTCGTGGCGTTGTCGTTGATGTCATTGTCGTAGATCTTAAGCTCCCTAGTATTAGCAACACGACAACAGTCAAAATACTTGTAGTGTGAGTACCTTCATTACTAAACAAATACATGTACTAGAAAAGGGTACAAACATTCTCCCCAAAATATTCATGTACAACTATTTTCAAATGCCTCGTCAATGACAAAACAGGAATCAAACCCACCTCACTAAGTCCATTTTACAATAATTGTGTGCTTAGTTACCTGGCCTATGAATGAAAGTGAGGCTGGAGTTGACCTTCTTTTGATAGAAACCTCACTGCTTTTCTTGTGTCAATTCTTACTAATAATTATCACCATGACAACAACATGATTAACATAAGAAAAGGAGGGAGGTCTGTATCATAACAAGGTCAACACCAGCCTTAATGTTGTTAATTTATTCACAAGGTCTTACTCTGACTTTTTTAGGCTCTATAGCCATGCTCTTTTTCCTTCCAAGCTGCCCACAAGAATTATCTCCCCAGGAGTACACCTGGATGAGAAAGAAAATTTATGTTTTAAAAAAGTTGCTAACAATAAAAATTATTTGTGAGAACCCAGAGTAGAATAACAGTGCAAACAACAAAGTAACATAAAACTTAATTGTTTTCACGTAAATCTTATGTGACTACAACAGCCGTCATCAAAGAAAGAAAAGAACAGACACAAAGTATGAAAAATAACAATAATTATTGATGTCATTGACATCATAGAAGTTGTAGTTTGAGGTAAACAATAAAACAGGATAAAGCTACATTAGGAAAAACACTTAAAAGCAGCAAATCATGGCAGGTCTAATTTGCAGGTCGCAGGTCGCAGGTTGCAGGTCATTGTTTCACCAATGAACAAAGAACAAAAGTTTTTAGGCCTAAGGTTAGCTTTTATGAATGTTTAGGATACTTTCTGCATTGGTGAAACATTAGAGACCTTTAGATCGGAGAACGAGGACGACTGCAAGTACGAATTTTCTGTACTGAGCTTGCAAATAAGGTTTGGAGGCCGAGATTTTTCGAAGTGCGCGTGCTCAGAACGAGAAACTCGTACTTGTAGTCGTTTTCGTCCTCCGACCTAAAGGTCCTTAATGACCTGCAACCCGCTACCTGCAACCTGCAGATTAGACCCGCCGAGCAAATCAGCGTTGAAAACAATGAAAACATTACATGGCTGCTTGGAGATACGAAATTTCTCTTCTTGTGATGAATTAAACTTAACTTGTTTGCTGCACTCACTCATGAAATATTTTGCAACAATCGAAGAGAAATTTCATATCTGCACAACTAAGTAATAATTATTCTCTATTTATTACCTGAGAACAAGAAGTCTGTGCCAATGAATGAAAGGTACCAGCAGCCAACTTAACGACACCAGCATCATTGAGAGCCTCAACACA
>NC_090887.1:14775230-14785230 GCF_036669925.1 Montipora capricornis | reverse complement strand
GCGTTTGTCGCGAAAAAAATCTACAACTGTTGGTTCGCGGCGCGCTTTAAAATCACCCAGTCCAAGCTGACCAAAAGTATTCTCTCCTACAGAAAGCAATCGCGAATTGAACGTAAGGAGCAAAGTGTGATTATTTCCCAAAGCTACCTCTGCTATTCCGTCACGTAATGCAAAACTTCTTATCCTGGGTTCCAAGTTGCTCGATCTCCAAAAATATGCAATTCCTTTCGCCAAGTCATCTTTGGTGTCCTGTTTTTCTTCAGATGAGATCATGAAAACAATTTGAAGCCTTTCCCGGTTATCTTTGAAGTACAAAGAAGGTTCGGACAATGAAATTTTTCACAAATGTTTTTAAGATTTCTCTTCCTAGTTCCCAGGCTCCTAAACTATTTTAGTGGTCGGTAGCTCTTTCCCAGCCCTGGGCCCGGTTGTTCGAAAGCCGATTAACTTAATCCAGGATTAGTGTAAACTTTTGTTTCATGTTTTCAACTTTTTGGTGAAAGTTTCTTTCGTTTACTTTTGTTTTTCAAGATTGACTTCTTCTAATGTAAAGTTTTTCCAAATATCAGCGTTGAACAGCATTTAGGAGAAGAGAAATAAACTCCTTGGTTAATTTTTAATCTGAGATTAGCGTTAATCGGCTTTTGAACAACCGGGCCCAGCAGTACTTTAAGGCAACGTTTGATGTTTTACCTTTGTTTTACCAAGGTGGTACGTTTCTCAATTTATTTACTTCGGTCAGGCACGAGTTTGAGACAATCTACAATCTTGGACAGAATAAAATGGAACAGAAATGCCCCCTACCCCCAAAATCAAAGATGAAGCCGCGCCATTTTCCCATCATCGGTTTTGGGGGAAGAGGTCGTCTCAATTTTCCATTTAATCTGTGCCACTGATTGTAGGTCGTATTGCTTTCTCAAGGGCAACCCTAAAACCAGGTCATTGTTTTATCAATACAGAGAGTAAAAACTATCCTAAACATTCATAGAAGCTAACCTTAGGCCTAAAAACGTTTGTTTAGGCCTAATTAGGCCTAAGGTTAGCTTTTGTGAATGTTTAGGATATTTTTTACTCTCTGTATTGGTAAAACAATGACCTGTGATTCCGGATTCCGGATTCCGAGCTTTAGGGTTTCCCCTTTCTCAACAAAAATTGGTGCAACTATTCTCCCACAGATTTAAAACCGAGTGATTCACACAAGTGAATTCCGGTTATCTTTTTCCGCATCGCACATTCCTTCTTCCCTAGCTTCCATTTGAATGCTTTCCATACAAGTGGTCTGAGGGTCCGTTACAAAGAGGTTAATTTTTGGGTGTGTTCGATTGACCCTATTCCGGAATAATAATACGTAGAATGAGGACTTAAAACGGTATGCTTTGGCGTTTCCAAGCAACAAGGATAATAAAGATATGTTTAAAATAGCATTTTAGCAGGTGTCTGACAATTTTAATGTGAATCTCCGTTAAAACGAAGGGTTTCTAACTCCCATTCCATGTATTCCTATTCTAGAACAGGGTCAATCGAACGCGCCCTTCTATATATTTGCTCAGTCTCCGAGGGTGAGATTTCGTTTCCGTTCTCAGGGATAAGAGAGCGTCTTTTTCCGCAAAAACGATATTTCTTGTTTACAAATATTGACGTCATATTTTTTTTGATATTTGATTCAACAGTCAATTAGCTTCTGGTTGGCATATGAATAACAATGGTGACAACGAGAAATATCGGTATGGAGCGGTGTCCACAAGGAGAGGTTCGCCTTTTCGTGTACTGACTCTGGTTTTTCCTCTGCTCAAAAACCAAGTTACGAAAAAAAAATTGATATGAGTTGATGATTTGATTTCTGTATTTTCCCCCTCCCCCCACCCAATTAGTGCCCCAGTGTTGAATACAAGTGTCAAGTCCATTGTTATGTAGAGCGTCTTTGGATGGCTCTCCTGTTTCTATGGTAACCTATACGTCATAATATTACAAGGGTAATTGTTTTGTTGTAAGGTCCATAAGTCACTTGGAGTACCATTCAGGGAGTAATCGGGCGAGTAATTTCAAAATCCAGTTTGAAATTACGAACACGGTTACCACTGAATTGTACGACACAAAGTCCTATTTCTAATTAACCGTAACTAAAACAAAATGCGAGTCTAAAAAGTCTTTGGATACATATTTGTGTGAAAATTAATTATGTTCAATCTGTTTTGCAGACGGTATGAAAACATAGGAAAGAAGCAGGAATGACCCCATCCGAGCGCATGTGATTGACCCGCGAATGGCGTAGGTGTCCAATTACAGTTATCCAATTTGAACACGTGATCGCGCGCCAATTACGCGACAAATAGGCGCGTACAGAACCAATTAGATTCGAGAATTCTGCAATAGTTACGATTACATAGGTAATTAATGAACCCTTTTAAATAGTAAAATTTCTTAAACGTGTTGAAACGGGTTTCATTCACCTCAAAAGGTTTTCAGTCAAGGACATGCTCCGAACGCGACCAAACAGATGAAAACGTCACTGTAGGAGTTGAAAAAATTCATTTTTAATAAAAGAACAGTCGAGGTTTAATCGCAAAATAAAGGAATTGCGTTCGAGAAGAACGCATTCTAATCATGTGATGTCCTTCAAGTATCGATCGTGATGCCTTTAGTGGCACAAATAACCTCGATTTCATGTGATAGTGTCACGACTTGCCCAAGGGACTAGGGAGCATAAGCACGCGCGTTTTTGAGACGCGGACGGCAACCGGAAGAGAACATTTCGCGTGGTAGGACAATGGTGTCTCCCACATTTTTATATTAATCATCCCTAATGGAGAAAAGATACTTGGTAATGTAAATGTGCTTGAGTGAAGACAAGTTAAAAGGGAAAACAGCTCACTTCCGGTTGCCGTCCGCGTCTCAAAAACGCACGTGCTTAAGCTCCCTAATATTGAACGCATCTCACTAATCCTTGATTACTGCTAGTATATAAAAAATAAGGGGACATATCTTTAAAATGTTGCCACCGGTTTCCAGTGAGAACATCGGTTGAAATTCCCAGAGGATTAATTGGGTATACCATCATGTCTGCAACTCGGCAGCCGGCCACCGAGACGTGAAATGAAAATGCTGACAAAAACTGCACATAGGATGCATTATCTTTTACATTTATTAAATAATTTATGTACAACATTTGCCAAGACTGTATCCAACTTTTGTTTTTGTTTTTGTTTTTGTTTTTTTTTTTGTTTTTTTGCGGGGGGGGGGGGGGGGGGGTAAAAAGCGAACACAAAATGCTTGCTTATCCATAACAACCGTTCAGTCCATATCTTTATCAGACTGCAAACACCAATTTGACAACCCAGTCACAAAACAAGCATCATTTGCGAAATTCATTTGTTTTCATCCTGGACGCCATCAGTGGCTTCGTCAGTCTCTTCGGATTTTTGCCCCTCCTCAACCTCTCCTTCTTTCTCGTCCTCTGCAGGTTTGCTTTCCTCCGCTGTATCCCCTTCTTTAACCTCTTCAGCATCCTGTGGGTTGTCTTCTTTGACTACATCACCTCCGCCCTCCTTCACCTCTTCTGAAACCACACCCTCCTCTGGTTGGTCTCCATCATTAGCAGCCCCACTCATCTCTTCCGATTTCTGTCCTTCGTTTGCTTCGCTTTCATCGACCACTTTTTCCTCAACAGCCTCTTCTTCAACTTCACCTGCTTTGCCTTCTTCAGTTGGACCGTCTTTAACCTCCTCAGAAATTTCAGCGTTGTCTTCAGCGTCGGGGTTTTCTTGTACTGGTGGTACTTGGCTTTCCGCATTATCTTCGCTTTGTTGGGTATCCTGTGATTGTACCGCATCCATGACCTCTTCCGGCAAGTCATCTGCAGGCTTAGTCTGCTGTTCATCAACAAGAATGCCATCTGAAAAAATCAACGTTAATAGACAGTAAACACCAATAGTTTCCACATAAATATCCCCTTGCCCTTAAACCAACAAGGAGTTAAAAGCACAAGCGATTTATCAACGGTGACCGAAACTGAATGAGGAGTTTCACATTTTTACTTGCCCTGGCGCGACAAATCTCGGGCGGAACTACCCAAGAGCATGAAAAAGTCTACTTAGTTGATGTTAGTTGATGTCTATCAACTTTGCTTAATTTCCCTAACAAGCACCTTATAAACACGCTTTTCACATGATTTCCTCTGGTTCAGAGAAGTATTACCCACTTTCGCCTGAATAAAAAGATGTTTTGACGCAAGAAAGGGAGGTGCAATTCACAGCTCCCAGATCATTACAACTGCATTTTTACAAAAAGAAGAGGTTAAAATTAACATTTCAGTGCCTACAAGGTTCGACTGTTTTTGTTTGCCTTTTTTTTAAAGAGAGCAGATAGCTGTTCAAACAGTGTTCAGAGTGTTAGATATGATAAGGTATCCCGGGCAATTAAAGCACAGTAGATTAAAATACAATATTACCGTACCAATTTCAATCAGCGGGTCAACTTCGTGGGCTTTAGAGGTCTATTAACCATAGTTAAAAGATCAATGAGTTAGTTCATTATTAAGAGTAGACTTTATTTAACTGTTCAACTGTTTATTAAAGCATTAATCGTAATTCTTTAACAACTGAGAAAGAGTGTTAATGTCATTTACTTCCCAGTTATGGATCTTCACCTTTTTTTGATTGTTATTATTTCTGACTGGAGATCTTAACTTTTTTTTTTTTTTTTTTTTAATAATAATTTTATTTTTTAAATATGCACACTTACACCATAAAACATTGCAAACTACAGTGGAGATCTTAACTTTACGGTACTGCGATTTTTATAATTCTGCGGAATATAAGCGCCAATGGCCAAAATGAGTTTTGGCTTCCCTAAATCAAACTTCCGACGCCAAGCCGAGAGTTGACCCGAAACTACGGATGCCGAAAACAATAGACCATTTCCGAGTTCACGTCTCTTCAAAACGCGTCTAAGTGCGAAGTTTCTCTTGGTAAAGACGTGTTTCCATATCTCAAAGTGCCCTGAGGACGTGAGGTACCTGGGAATGAAATTAAATCACTGGAATCGGTCAGTGTAAAATGCAGACTGAGGTTATAATGGAACTGTTGAAAAAGAAAGCCCAAACCCCTTAGAAATGCTAACCTTAGGCTTAAAAAAATATTAAGGCTTAACTGTTAGCATTCCGATTCTAGGCAGCTCACGTCCAAGGGCACTTTGAGATATGGAAACAAGTCTTTACCGTTTCTCTTAGGAAAATTTGTTTTCATTCATATGCAAAGTAAACTAGTTACCATCACAAAAACTTCGCGCTTTGCCAAGCTTTGAAGAGGAGGCAGATACGAACTCGGAAATTGCCCAGTGATGCATGATATCCTACCAATTGGCATTTTCAAATGGTTTCCACGGTACATTCGAAATGGACGCCGATGGAAAGCTATGGAATCTGTACAAATCTCGTTACTGAAGAACCTCCAAAAAGATATAGAGGATATTACATGGCCGCGCGGAGATACAAAATTTCTCTTCGAGTGTTGAAGAATATTTCACGACTGAGCGCAGCGAACGAGTGAAATATTTTTCAACACGAGAAATGCGCATCGAAAGGCGCGCTTTTTATATGTAACCCTAGCAACAGTGATCTTTTCACGTGTGAAGATAACGTGTTTTTTTCACGTGTGAAGATATCATGTTTTCGCGCGAAAGCTCACTTAGCATTTCATTGGTGTTTATATAATAAATAATAATAGTATTCGAGCTGTGAACTAAACAGGAGGCGGAGTCGATCTTTCCAGCTATGTTTGGAAATTTGAATTGGTGAAAGCAGAACTGAGCCCACAGATGGAAGCCAAAACGCAGTTTGGCGCTTAGCGCTTGAAGATGATATTCCGTAGAATTATAAAAATCGCAGTAATTAGTTCTTTATTTTTAATCTGATCTTGCCTTGAAAGTAGTTAGGTCATAGTTTGAAAAACGTCACCGCTACAAATAATAAGAATAATTACACGGAAACGAGTCAATTTTTTTTATATTTAGTTATAACGTCATCAGTTTCCTCAAGAGCTACGAAGTCAGAAATCATTGCTAATAAACGAAGTTGTCATTACGTTAGGATAGTTGATTAATTTAAATATTGACAATATTGTATCTACCAAAAACTGCAATTTAGTAAAGATTTTTTTTCAAAGCGCTTGCAAGATTGCTGTAAATTACAACGATTCATGTCTTTAAAGATCCCGTTTAAAGCCTATGTTTCAAATAAAAAACGATTACGAACGATTGTTTTCATTAATCCACGGCAAAATTGAGCAAATCACCGCCAAGAGCAACTCAGTCAGCTTATGGTCATATTTGAAACCCGGAAAGCTCCTGATTGCAAATCCTACACGCTGCCTCCTCCAGAGGCATTCCCAAGTTAGCTATGGTAAGAATATTGATGCTTTGGGGAATCTAGTTTTTACCTACTGCCGCTTTTCCATACAACTCTAATCTTAATGCAATCTGTTCGTTCCATGTCTTGGGTTTCAGCGTACAGTAGCGTGCTTTGACGGGGTAAACAAGCCAGTGACTCACAGGCGTGTCTCCATCGGAGTTACCATCAAACACCTCAAAAGAAAACAAACAACAACACAGTCTCAATCAGAGGCTGTTTTCACCAAAAATTCATGGCCTACAAATTCCCTGCTAGAGAAGGTCTCTGCGTTCGCTGGGCTGACGAGTACGGAGAAAGAGATCTCTGCCATGGGTCGAGACTCACTCTGATCCAACCCCCGTCCACAACCATGGACGGCACTCTTGAAACCGCATGCCCCATGCCATGTTTGCTGACTTTGACTTGAGCCCGCTGCATCTCGCGCACTCCTTTACAGTAATTCCGCTGTTGCTAAGTGAGCCCGCACAACATGGTCGCTAAGTAACCGCCGCGCGTGCTCAATACAGCGAGTTTCGACCCACGGAAGAGGTCTCTTTTCCCGCACTCCTAAGCCCAGCGAACGCAAAAGAAAAGACCTAAGACACACCACTAGAGAAACAAAGACACGAATGAAGACCTGACTTCTGGGAATTTTTTCGATGTCCATTCGAGTTACATGTCCTACACATGCTATCTTTGTAAACAACGTTTGTCTCTCCACGTAAATACTAGTCACTTCGCCACCAGAAAGTCTCACTATTAGTCAAATCGCCACCGAGTTTTCTTTGTTCTTTGAACGGGACAATGTCCGAGCATGATACCATTGTGATGGTGAGTTGGCTAGAAGCGAGTTATTCTGGTAGCGAAATCCCCGAACACCCTTCATAAGATTACGATTATGTCACGTTTGTACAACGTAAAGGTCTCCGTAGAGTCAAATAAAGATATTCTTCACTCACAACTCAGGTAGGGTAGGCAACATAGACTTAACTGATTAGATTGTAATGCGAGCGTTAGCCCTTCCAATGGAAATGGGCCCACACAAGGAGAGAGAAAAACTCTGACCAGGATGGGAATTGAACCCACGACCTTCGGGTTAGATCACCGCTGCTCTACCGACTGAGCTTCAAGGTCAGACGGGCGCAGGCCGTGGGAACTGAAGATGTTAAAGTCACGGCAATGAACATGTACAAGTAACGCTCACATGGTTCATATGGGGTAGAAAACTAGCCCTTCACATTACAATGTAATCAGTTAAGTCTGTTCAAATATAAGGGCTACACGGCCAACGTAAGCAAGATAGACTTTGGTTTTAGTGCCACGAAGGATCTCAGATTTCCATCAGTTAAAAAAAGGAGAAAAGATGATGTTTCAGTCTCGCGTTTTGCCGAAAACACGATGCTTAAATATGCCTATATTTTAAAAAACTTACGTCGATATTAGAGTGCACAGTTATTGCCATGAATATCCGTCAACAGCGAAAAAGAATATTTTGCATATTGCCCATGAGAGATTCCGGCCGTGAAGTGGCCTCCGTATAGAGCTTTGAACAAAACCTGGGGGGAGGGGGGTAAGAAGACTCGCATGTGAAAGGGGCGGGTATGCTCGTCGTCTCGCTTAGGAGTGAAAAAAAATTTCGGATTTTGGTTTCAAATAGGGTGTTCTGGGTTTGCCCATAACACCCTAAAACGCCAGCATACGTGGCCGTGAAGGTCTCGTCTGTTGTAGGGGTCAAAAAAGTCTGAGCCACGCCCAGATTGATCTCCTTTAGGAGATTAATTCAAAATGTCACCCCTCCCCCCCCCCCCCACCCTCGGGACAAAATTAGCATGTAGACTGACCTTTATCTCGCCATTTTCGTGATATTCCTGAAAGTTTTCCTGATCTTCACTGAATGCCAAGACATAGCTAACGACACGCTGCTCTGATCCCTCACCACCCCCCTGAGTGCTAACTTTTGTTATTTCTGCAACCTTCCCAAGATCAACCTGGAGCCACTGATTTTCGTCGCTTTGTAGTGGAACCCAGGCTCCCATCTTGTCTCCCTCAGGCTTGGCATTCAGGCGAGCCCTTGATGCATCGTGCTGCTCATCAAGTATGGACGATGCTTTGATAGAATCATTAGAAATGCCACAATTTTCCATTCCCAAAGGTTCACTGTAGGAATCTGTTTGAAATAAGCACAAAAAGGTGTACTGAGTTAAAATCACCCGACACCAGAGGAAACAGAGGCGTGGTTATAAGAGCTAATAACCTGGAGGGTTTTACACGATGGTTCATCTAGATTGCTCATGAATGCACAAAGAAATGATTTCTCAATTTGAGTAGTAGTACCTACTTGAATTTCCCAAAAGTTATTCTTGGTTTACGGGTGGTGTTATTTTTGGATGACCCTGTCGGTATATAGAGGATATTCCCCGCGGAGATACGAAATTTCTCTTCGAGTGCGATCGAGTGAAATATTTTTCAACACGAGAAGAGAAATTTCGTGTCTCCAAGCGGCCATGTAATATTCTATTTATTATATAAACACCAATGAAATATTAAATCATCAGCACCAGTAATCTTTTCACGTGTGAAGAGTTCGAAGATAGCTCACATGGTATTTCATTGGTGTTTACATAATAAATTCAAATCAGTTTCCCTTATCGTCTGCAACAAAAAAACACACTGACTTTTACACGAACTCGTCCGAGCACGACAACACTGTATCATGTCAGGAGCCCATCTGGAGCGTGCAACTTCCATACAGCGTCTGTGAAACGGCGTTTTCACAAGTAGGTTTATTTTTAGACTAGCCCTTCGCGCGAATTAGGTCAAAAAACAAAGGCAGTTCCGGTTCGGTGACCCTATAACGTCAGCTTAATTTCCTGTAATTGGTGATCGGGCTCCTGTGGGAGTCTCATTCGCGGGAAATTCAATCTAAAAATAACCTTACTTGTGAAAACGCCGTTGCACGAACACAGTAGAGTTGTAGGCTCCGGGTCATGGGTTCCTGATCATGTGATATCGCCTGGGGATAACTAGCAACTTTCTTCCGTTTCTGTTAAATCTAAAATGACTATACATATCTCTGTACTGTACTGGGTGTATGTCTTCATTTAATGTAATAAGCTTAAGTTCTCCCATAGCGTACAATGTAGATTATTGTGCACGAATGACGGACGTTTCGACCCCACCAAGTTCGCCCCCCAACATTTTGATTTCGACCCCTCGTCTTAACCTCATTCGCCCCCTCCATACATTGAAGAATAAACGCCAGATCGTTTTCTTAAAGGATGATAAGTAAAGATATCCCACCACATAAACAAATCATCTGCGCTCTGTGATCTACGACTTTTTTTTATCTTCTTTTCTTAGGGCGCGAAACCGGTTCGGTAAAGGTGTCGAACTCGAAATGCTAGGGGGCGAAACGTTCTGTTACCTTTTGCACACTTACCTGCACTGCACCCATAAAACTCGGTTCTCAGTGCAATACCCTCATTCCAGGTCTTTGGACACAGTTTCACAAACTGTGTTATGATTGGGCTCTTTAGACTTACAGCTACGACCGTTTCCTGATCTGAATTGCCCTCAAATACCTGTGAAAAGGAAAGTTGGCAAGCACAAACGTGT
>NC_090887.1:14765230-14770230 GCF_036669925.1 Montipora capricornis | reverse complement strand
TCAGCCTTCTCAACAGTAGAACTGCCGTGCACAGCATTCTTCATTGCGTCTGTTCCAAACTGTGCCCGAAGTCTGTAAGCAAGCGAGAGATTAAAACCCTTCATTATATTTCAAACGAAATGTCCGGAAAACTAAGACCTAAGACCCGGAAACTTAAGACCCGGAAAACTAAGACCCGCAAAAATAAGAGCTGAAGCGAAACAAAAAGAGATACCAGTAATTAATAATTTTCCTCCATTGTTTGGGACTGCGGACCTCGCAATTCAAATAAACCGGAAAATTACTAATTACCTCTGTTTGTTTGGCTTCAATGAACTATGGACCGCAAACCGCGGTAACTAGAATTTTTGGGGAATACTGCCGTGTTCTGGGTCTTATTTTTGTGGGTCTTAGTTTTCCCATGCAGTCTCAGGTTTCCGGGTCTTAGGTTTTAGGTCTTAGTTTTCTTAGTCTTATTTTTATCGTCACAATATTCCGGTCAACCGGCACAGCAATATCACCTAGCCAGGAAGCTCTCTCTCTCGTAGCTTCACTCTCCCTCTTCTAACTTCCTCAATCTTGCTTAAATCTCTCCGCCATACTGCAATGCTATTCCTAAGCCTTCTCTTCCAAAAGGGCTCTAAATTCTTCTTCCTCCCGATCTTTTTCTTTGGGATCTTCCCTAGCATATCCGTGGTGACATATGCAGCGGCATATAGCAGATCATTCGTTGTTGGTATCAAACTCACAGCCTCTGGCAATGATTTCATCCTGTTCGAGTTTTTCCAACCAGTTCTTGACCTTGATCTGCCTGACCTGGTCGGCCAGTCTCTGCTCACTAACATTCTTCAGATCTTCTCTAGGGCTACATCCTCTCCACAGCGCCACCAGCCGTTTCCTATAACCACGACTCTCAGGCTCACTTTTGACATAACACTCAAATAGGAGTTTGTTGTCCGCCTTCGCCCCAAGCAGCTCTTCTTCCCATCGGTAGACCTCCCTCTTGTTGGCTTATGGGCAACTCAGATACCCCAGTAACAGAAGCATGCCCTGTCTCTTCTGCACCGGGGGGCTCGAACACCCTCACACTTCACATAGGCAGTTTGGGGCCCCCCTGTTCCGTTAATTCAGTAAACTTTTCCATCATTACTTGAATGAGATTGGTTATGTATAGACGTTTTCGTCCCACCTACCCTTTGCCGTAACCCTGACAGTGGGTGAGTGGGTGGCTACAGGGTTACCGGCACTTGGCAAAGGTGCCACCCCAGACTCTTTTGGGTGGGGGCGTCCATATTTCCGTGGTTGGCTGAGGCTCCAACCTGTCCTACCCCAGTGCCCATTTATTATTATTATTATCATTATCATTATCATTATCATTATTATTACTATTAAATAATCTCAGATAGAATCCGGTTTTCATTGGTTCTGGGCAACAACCAGTTGTCTAAGGAAACCAAGAAGCGTCCTTCATTGTACTTTCTTCTCCTGCCTACATTTCCTGAGCACTTTCCTAAGAATCCTTGCTGATCCCAACAGTACAGATCTCTGAATCAGTTCAATGGTTGTGTCTACAAAACTGATTCAGAGATCTGTTGTTGTTGTTATTATCATTATTATTACTATTATTATTATTATTATTATTATTATTATTATACCATTTCATTACAATCAAATAGTTTAGTCTTAAGCATAAAATCCTTATATATGTCTTGATAATTGATAATAAACAGGTTTGAAAACACGTACGAGTCTGGTGCAACTTCTAAAGCTTGCTGTGGATCAGTGGGACCCATCATAGCTCTCCAGCCACTGACTGCATCCTCTCTTGATAGTACCATAAATAATGTTGGTCCACTGCAATTAATAAAAATAAATATATAGCTGTAACAGTTGTAGTCCTTGAAATTCTTGTTTGCAATGCCACAGTATTCCTGAAAGGTATGACGCATGATCACAGTATCAAAGTATAGATATCAGTGGCTTTAACCAACCGGTTGTATACCTAGACATATGATCTGTAAGTCCATCATAGAAGTCTTTTCCTTCATGTTCCTGGTAGAACTGAGCTGCTAAGTCTTTAGTTAGGGTCACCTCCTTCTCAAACTGAATCTTAAAGCCTGCTTCTTTGATTCGCTGTATCACATCCTCTGTGCAAAATAATCATGAAAGAAATATTTATTAAACTATTTACCTACATAAAACTGTAGCAGTTATGCAAACTAAATGAATGAATGAAAATAGACCATTTTTACAGTTGTGTGCTAATTGGCCTATGAATGAAAGTGAGGCTTAAGTTCACATTGTTTTGATAGAAACCTCAATGCTTTTCTTTATTTATGTAAGTTCCAATTGGTTAACATGAGAACAAAATCATTAACATAGGAAGAGCTGGGAAGAAGGTCTACTCCAGCCTCAATTCCATTTAAAGGCTAGGTAACTAAGCACATAAACTGTAAAAAGGTCTACTGTAGATTGTTTATCCCATTGATTGCCGGGGGTTCGATCCCCATGGACGAGTAAAATCGTCTCGCGTTAGACAGAGTAAAATACCAAGTATGGCCGGTTCAGGCTGGCTTGGGAGTCAATTAGGCACATTGGTGAGCAAGGCCCATACAAACAAAGTATAGACATTAACGGTAAGTATCAAAAGCTTTAAACAAGTAATATTATTTATGCTAACCCCTTTTATCTGGTTCCATTTCTGGCTTGATAACAGCTACAGTAGACTGCATTGGGAAAAACTGCTGGATTTCCTTTTCTGCCGCCACGGTTGAATCAGATCCATGCAAGGGATTGATAGGACTGTCTTCTACATGAAACTGGTGCCTGAAGCTGCATAATTTATGGTAATTATTACTTCTCCAGTTATAAATTACTGTGAACTGACAGCAGAAAAACCTGAGGCCTCACTGTTCCAAAATGCATTCAACTTTTTTTTGATACCCCAAGAGCCAAAGATGCTAGCACTGTGTTAATACTGATGTTAACAACCTTTCAAACATTAATTTTTGAGTAGCTCTGCATCTTTGTAGTTATAATGTTCCACAGCTTATCTACAAATCCATTCCAATATTGTTGACAGGTTGGTTTAATGCTCCAATAAACTGTTCTTTGAAGTAACGATTTTTTTATATTATTACACTTTTAACATCTTTTTGAAATCTTCCTTTTTTCCTTTCTCTGTCTGTAGCCATTCTTAAGCAACAAATTATTGAAAGGGCAGATTTCAAGCAAAAGATGAAGTCTTGTTCACCATAATTAGAACAGTTAGCAATGACGGCATGGACGAGAATGAGAATGTAGCAGGGAAACGTGATTTCTCATTGCAGGCCAGGGATAATTTTTGGATTATGGCAACTTGTTTCACATTTATGCCCACTGTCCCGAGATTAAATTGGCATAAACTGTATTGCCTGTCAAAACGTAAATGTTACATGTTCATGTTATCCACAAAACCTCAAATTTGGCAACTTCATTTCTTTGGTTTAACGAAAATGGCAAAGAAATGTGCCAAAATTTCAAATGCACCTTTGAGGTGATTCACAGTTTTTGCTCTTCAAATCTCTTGTTTTTGTCCCTGCCATCCTTGTTAATGTTGACATTGCTTAGGGTCCCAAATCAGCAGGTACAAAAAAAAACGTCACAGGTCACAGGTCATTATTATTTTTGCCAATACAGAAAGTATCCTAAACATTCATTAAAGCTAGCCTTTGGCCTAATTAAGGCCTAATGTTAGCATTTTAATATTTTGTAAACATGCAATTAGGGTTGTTTCTATATTGGTAAAATAATGACCTGTGACCTGGACCTGTGACCTGTAACTGGTGTTTTGTACCTGCCTGTCCCAAATAATACTATTACCCGGTACTTTGTTTTGGAAGAATTTTTGTTTTGTTGATATTTGCTATCCAATATTTTGCACAGGAAACTGGGGCCAAAATTATTGTCTATATAGCAACCCAGTGACTGGTTTCTTGATCCAACCCATCTCAGTATATAATGCATTTTGTCCAAAGGAACAATACCCCATTCATGAATTTGAAACAAAATAATATTGGAATTTGCACACACTCTGAGCCTAGGAATTAATTAAGCCAAGTTTAAATGTTTGTGCAACATGCTTAACAGTTAGGCAGTGATTTTAACCTGTCAGCCATTGGCAAGTGCATAGCACATGATCAATAATATAATCAGTACGTAAGAACTTAAGTGCAGTTACATTCACATAAATAGGCCATTTTACAGTTGTTGGCGTAGCAACCTAGCCTATGAATGGCTGCGAGGCTGCCAGTGGCCTTGCATTGATACGGCCCCACTGCTTTTATCATGTAAATTGTGTTTTTGTAATTCTAATTAGTCCATATTAACATTACAAAAGCATGAAGGTTTGTATAAAAACAGGGTCACCGGCAGCCTCGCTTCCATTCTTAGGCCCGGTAACTTAGCTACAACTGTAAAAATTATGGTCTATTATTATACTATCTAGTGCAATATTATTGAATTAACATCAAGTACCACTTATGTCCAGAAATGACGCTATAAATAGATGCAACCCCAATTTTGACATCCAACACGAAGTATCCCTTTATGTCTAAGCCTTTGCTGCCCATTTCCAACAATGAGGTAAGGGTAAAGATAAGCATTAATTTTGTAGCTTAGGGTAAATGTAGCGATTTATCTTTACTTGACGAGCAGCACTTGTGGGACACTTTGTGACGTTATTTGTCTGTATTCCAAGACATGAGTGATGTTGAAGTTGGGAAAGAAGAGCAAAGTGACACTTCGATCTTGATGCTTATTGAAATCCGACGGCATTTAATTAGGGTCAATCCTGGACAATAATAAACTGTCATATCTGTCAAGCACACACTGACTTTAATTTACCTTAACAAGTATTACCTTCATTTGCTTCCATTAGTTATAAAATAACAGAGTGTAGTTTTACAGTTAACTTCAAGTTGCTTATTTCTCTTGATGTGAATTAATGCCTGCTACTTGATGTATCTACTCAATCTAGTTCT
>NC_090887.1:14750230-14760230 GCF_036669925.1 Montipora capricornis | reverse complement strand
GAGCCACGCCCAGATGGTCTCCTTTAGGGGTTAAATTCAAAATTTCCGAAGAGCATCCCTGTCTGTTCCATATGGGAGTCCCCCCCCCCCACTTCCCAGCCGGTAAATGTAACCACTTCTTTCTAGTTTCTTTATTGAAAACAAGATGGACCTACCTCGCTGCACTTTCAGCAGAGTCACAGCCATGGACTGCATTCATGACAGTGTCGGTCCCATAAAGAGCCCTCAAGCTGAAAGATTGCACAACATCTACTATCAATCGCAAACGCAAGCAAGCATTTCAAGTCAATTATTGAGTATAAAACTTCCACAAAACTTACTGCATGTATAATACATTGCCAACTGCAAATTGGATTTCTCAGTCAGTCAACAACTTGCAGGTCCACTGTGAGTCCATGGGATGATTTAAATCCCAGGAACACTTTCTGGGTCTGTCTGTCCTTCTGTTTTGTCATCTAGAATACTACTCTGTCCAATGCCAGGCAATTTTACTCCTCAATGGGGGTCAGTTTATGGGTTAAAAGGTAAGAAACAGCTTTGTCTACTCAAAAATATCTCCCCTTCAACACTTTGCCTCCAATACTAGAGCGGGACACTTAAATAGTCTCATATTAGTGGCCTCACGACTGACTTTTAATAATTCTTCCACTGATTCTATTAAAGATCTCGTCAAATAAGAATTGAGCTGGCTGAAGCCATGTACACTGTACCACTAAAAAAAATGAATGAAGCAATTTTCACCTTGTAGGGGCTTCCTCCTTAGCAATGTTGACATCTTTTGGTCCAATAAGATCACGGAAATACTCAATGGTACCATCTCCTGTATCTGGTGTATTGCTTGCTTTGCTGAGCAGCAGAGTCATGCATGGGCCACTAAAATGAAAATAATAAACATATTAACTTTTTGCATGAATATGGCCCACAATAAAGCTATATAGGCCACATGGTCAGCTGTTAACATACATTGCATGCAAGCCCTATTAAAGATGTAGTCTTTATCTAGAAGCAGCTTGTCAATAGTGTAAGTTCATGAATGATCTACATTGTATTAAAGCAGCAACATGCTTTTTTCCAGCTAGCTGTCACATTAAGATGTTCTAAACTTAACTGTGATTGGTTGACGTACTACTACACCTTTCACATTTTCCCGAAATATTTCAGGACTTAATTAATATATTTGAAATTTCTCTTTTTCTGAGTTCTGCAGAACTATGTAGTTACAAATCAGGACAAGTTAATTTCAGTTATAGACCGTATTCATAAATTAAAGCAGGTGGTCAAGAAATTCTTTTGTCTTTGTGTTAATCATCCTAACTAGCCTCACTTTGAAGCACAAATTCTTTTGGATTTTGCTCGTGTTTACAAGGCTAGTTAGGAAAATTAGCATAAAGACAAAAGAATAATTACTTAGCCGCCATTTATGAATACGGTCTATAGTACTGCAATAAAAATTCTCTCAGTTCGCCATCACTAAAAGCAACCAGAAGGAAACAACACAATAATGGAAACACCCTGCTAGCAGAGCCTTTCTTTTGCTTGCTCGATTTTGGTGTTCTCGAGAAAGGCTCTGCATGAATCGAGTAAGATCTTTTTTGAATATGCGCTGCATGTTGCCAGGATACAGTCTCGAACCCAAGCCTAATATGCCAGATCTCGCCGCCATCTTGCTTTTTCATGGTACAGCGGGCTCAGTTATAACCATCGGTTTTGTCACTAAACCGACGCTTGCACTGGAAAAACCGGTTTGACAAGAGAAAACAAGATTGACTAGTCCAGAAGCTCGGGCTGCAGCGGCTTCAAAGAGTTGACGCGATTTGGGCAGAGCCTACTTTTCTCCTCCTCAGTAAAGAAAAAGACAAAAGGAGGCTCTGCTCGCAGGGTGTAATGGAAAATACCTTGACATAAATTCAACCAGTGAATCAAAGTGCTCAGATCCTTCATGCTGTTTATAAAATTCTGCAGCTTCTTCTTTTGACAGGATCTTTTCCTCCTTTTGCAAAACTTCCATTCCAGACTCCTCAACCTGTGAACCAAATTAAAATGATTATTACAATGTAGTATAATGATCAATCTTTTCACTCTTAACCCTTTCACTCCCAATAGTGCCACTTATAGATTTTACTCTGTCTAACGCCAGACAATTTTACTCGTCAATGGGGAACCCCACGGGGCAGAAAGGGTTAAGTGGCTGGACATCTCATATCATGCAAGTTCAACATACTGAGGATCAGGTTCTACTTCTAATAAAGAGACTCGTGCAATTACAAAATAAAAGATTTTTTGAGCACATTTTGAAGAGAGAAAAGTCTGCAAATATTCACTTATAACAAGTTTGTTTCTATCCACTTCTCCAGCACCAAACGGCTTTTTAACCATGGAGCCCTGACAGTGACAGATTTTACTTTGTCTAACGCTGGACGATTTACTTGTCAGGGAAGGGGGGGAGGCGTCCTAGGGCGTTTGAGGTGTGAATGGGTTAATAATGACCCAATATTGCAACGTTATTTTTAGATGGCAAAGGGCAAGGACCAAAGGCATTATCCAATATAAGCATGCAACCTTGTCACTGTCATAGGACCAACAATAATTATTAACAGTAAAATAATATTGTTGTGGCTATACGACTGAAACAAGATTAATTTATTTATAACTGTGGTCACTGACCTCCCATTCACCAAACGAAATTATTGAAAATAAGGCCAGCTCATAACATTGGATAATGGTGCATTATTTTGTGGCTAGTTAAAGCAATAAACAGAATTTCCTAGTCTTTGGATGATTAGCTCAAAACACTCATCTCATTAGCCCTGAAAACTAAAGAAAATCTATGACAATAATGCATAAATGGGTTACCTTCTGTATGATCTCATCAACAAGGCCCGCTTTAACAGCATCAGGTTTAATAATAGCTACGGTGACCTGCTTTGGTAGCTCCACTGTAAATTAAAATAAGGTGTACAAATAAAATAATGAGAAATAATGGCATAAAATGTGACAGCTGACTGGCCTATACAGTCACGAAAATCCACAATCAAGAACAAAAAAAGAATAAGTATTAAAGGGATGAAGTAATGTATAAAAAGAGATGCAAATTGTATTATGCATCATATGCGCAAATGCAAGAGGGCTGTCAGCTGCAGAATAATTATCTTTTGCCTTAAAACTACTCTCGGTCAGCTGATTCTTTTTGTTATGGGCAAGTACCAAGTTAGTGTTTCAGAAAAGAGGGGTGTCTCGGGTCAAAAACCCTACATGGTCAGCTTCATGACCCGACAAATATTAGAAACTTTATAATTAATTGGTTCAGTGGGAACTGTGCAAATTTGACCTGCTTAAATTCCCTGTTCACACCCTGCCTTACAAACTTATCTGGAAGCCTGCAAATGATACAAGCTGCTATGAGCCTCAACTCCAATCTACTGATACATGTACTATCGACTGTCTGCCTCATTATGGACGTTTTGCTATCTAGACTGACTAGCCAAACCTCTAAGCTACCTTCCTTATCTGCCTTCTTTACCAACTCCACACTGCGAGTCTTAGTTGTCATCTGTTCAGCTTCAGGAATATTATGCAAAAGGAATATTGAATGGAAATAACATTGAAATCTGGCCATCACCTGCAGCTCACCAACAAAGTTATTCTATATAATATAGGATTAACTACTTGGCAGACTCACTGTTGTAAAATTACTATATAACAGCATAAACTGAAAAAAATTGAGGTTCATGTATAGTCACTTTTCCTGCAAATAGAATTTAAACCACCAGCCCCCAGTTGTTCAAAAAGTGAATAACGCTATTTACTGGGTAAATCACACTATTTAAACAATCTAGTGTTTCTGTCGCGGAACTCTCGGCTGCTAGTTGCCCCGCGGAAATTTGATGATCTGAAACCACATATTTGCCCGCGAAGCGAAGCTTCGAGGGCAAATATGCTAGTTTTAAGAACATCTGAAATTTCCAAGGGGCAACTATCAGACCCATAGTTCCGAGACATAAACACTCTATTGTCTTTATTGTTCACCACTAAATTTTCTTCCGCGCGGGCACGGGCTGATATGGACGGGCACTATGGGCTGATAGTGTCTCTCCGCAGACGAACACTATCGTGTCACATGATCAATTTAAACCAATAAGAATCGGTCCGGAGAAAATTTAGTGGTGAACTATAAACAATGGATAGTGCAATTACTATTCATCGTTTGAACAACTGGCGCCAGCTAGAAGGGCATGTGTTCAATAGAAATCTGCATCTTCACCTGAAACTCGTGAGGCAGATAAACAACTGAAGTTCAGATTTTCTTTTTATGTGACTGTACATTAACTACACAAACACCGACATGACTAATTTACTGAGAACGTCAACTGACAAATGAATAGTATTATGGTCACTGCATGCTGTAGAGAAACCTTTTCCACTCTTATTCAAATAATTATTTTATGTTTCTGTAAGGCGGCTCAGGAGTCAGTGCCGGTTAACAACCTCTATAAACTCCACTCAAAAACTAATGCTAACTTCCTTTTACCCACTGACTCCTTGAGGAGAGATTTAACAGATTCAACTTTTCTAACGCCAGAGAATTTTACTTGTCAATGGAAGACTGGTTCTGGAGTCAATGGGTATTAAATTTTAAAGCTGCAGTATAATTGTTTTTCTTCATCTGACTCACCTAATTCCTCTTCTTCCTCTTCAGCCTCCATTTCTTCATCTTTGTGCACATCTGCCACTGGCTCTTTCAAGGCCTCTTGGTCAACAAACTGTTTAAAATATTTATGGTATTTTAATACATATATAAAAAATCTCATCTTAAATACACTTAATTATATAAGAAATTTCATCACTCCTTTCCCATTAACCCTTAAAATGATGTGAATTTTAATTACTCATTAAATACACTTTACCAAGGGGTGACAAGTATTTGTGTTGGTGAACAACATTGTAGTTGGGAAAGGGTAAGGCCATGACAACCATCATATTTGTAGATGATAGCTAATCACCAAAAAGACCTGACAATAAAATTAGTGCTGGTGACTAGAAATTTAGGCTAGCATGAGTCCAATTTGAACTCTTATTTCAAGCATAGCGGGGAGTCGGGATGGCTTTATAGTGCTTATCAACCACACCTCCCACCTCTGTGACCCTGGTTCAAGTCTGGCCTCAGGGTCGTAAGTGGGCTGAGTTTCAGTCAATCTCAATCTGACTCCGAGGGTTTTTCTCCGGGTACTCGGGTTTTCATCTCTCATCAAAATCAACTCTAGATCAGTAACATTGTGGCGGATACCCTCGTATAGGGATAACCTCTGGTATCTCTCCCTTTCATCGTATTGAATGAATAAAGTTGGTAATTTAGTAAATTTATTATTATTATTATTATTATTATTATTATTATTATTATTATTATCATTATTCTTATTTTTATTCTTCTTCTTCTTATTATTATTATTATTATTATAGCAGAATTTGAAATGAAATTATTTAAATTATGCATGACATGTACAGCCACAGCGCATGCTTATTGAGAAATTCCTTGTATAAGAGCCGTAAACATAAACACATGCAGGGCTGGAAAAAGCCATATAGCATTGAGGACCAATTTGTACTGTGACTGTCACAGTGGTAGTCTCAATATTAGTCTGTGCTACCCAAGCTGTGGTACTCAAAGACATATGATACAATGGTTATTGCCTGAGGTTGGCTGGGCTAAATGGAAAATATTTGGTCCTTGGTCATTGCACACATCCCAAGCTCAGCGAGGTCTGACGTGAGCCATGACCTTGGACCATGGGAACACCCCATCTGTCCCCCCCCCCCCCCCAACTCGAGCAATGACACTTATTTTTTTGCTCCATGTCCACGTGCTTAATATTAAAATCTTCAAGTTGATAACAATAAAAAAGCAATAGGAACAAACTTACCGGAACTCTCTCACTTGTTCCATTAATAACTTTGTGTTCTTTCTCCAGCTCACTGCGTATAGTCTTGATCAGCAATGGACAGTTACATCCCCGTACAACATTAACAAGAATTCCACCCTTCAATATAAAAGCAACTACAGTATTCAGTGTTATGGCAATGTACTGTTAACTCTAGAGCTTTCCCGTATAAATATCACAGGATATATTATATTTACACTAGTATTATTCATGAAGTCAGTCCAAACCACAATGAACTATTTACCGTTCTTACACTTGAATAATGGTTACTATATTGTCAATTTACTTACAGCGTAAAACAGGAATGTTGGTTGGCTCTTCATTCTGTAAGCTTCCAAAGAATCAATGGAATCAGTTTCAGCCTTCAAAAATAAGTAAATATTTTAATTGTGTTATGGACTGCATTACAATGATTTCTTTTTAAAAGTAACAATAATTATTATGGAACTGCACACAATATGTAGTGTGCTTCAATGTCACATGTACAATAATAATACTGATTATTGCTCCAATGCAAATAGCAATCTCTTTCAGGGTAATGCCACTCATCAGTAACAAAAAACATTCCCTGACTTTTCCCTGACCTCTAAACATACAATCCATGCAATGTTCCATTAACCCACTGACCCCTAAGAGTGACACTAAAAGATTTTAGTCTGTTTAACGCAAGACGACTTTACTCGTCAACAGGGGGTGTCCTAGGGCGTTTGAGGAGTGAATAAATTTTACTCTGTCTAACGCAAGACGAGTTTACTCGTCAATGGGCGCGTCTTAGGGCGTTTGAGGTGTGAATAGATTTTAGACTGTCTAACACAAGACGAGTTTACTTGTCAAGTGGGGGCATCCTAGGGCATTTGAGGTGTGACTAAATTTTACTCTGTCTAACGCAAGACGAGTTTACTTGTCAAGTGGGGGGGGGATTTGAGGTGTGAATAAATTTTACCCTGTTTAACGCAAGACGAGTTTACTCGTCAATGGGGGCGTCTTAGGGCATTTGAGGTGTGAATAGATTTTAGACTGTCTAACACAAGACGAGTTTACTTGTCAAGTGGGGGCATCCTAGGGCATTTGAGGTGTGAATAAATTTTACTCTGTCTAATGCAAGACAAGTTTACTCGTCAATGGGGGTGTCCTAGGGCGTTTGAGGTGTGAATGGGTTAAATCATAGGAATATGTGATTTGGAATAGTCCACTGAGCTCTTCCCATGGGTTGAATAGGCAATGAGGCAACACGAGACACTATCTCCCCAAGGACTATAACACCAGACAAAAATTTCTTACTGTAGCAAACACAAGCAAGTCATCTCCAAGTTCATTCTTTATTCTCTTGAAGGAACTGACAATGGCTTTGCAAGGCCCACACCAAGCTGCATAAGTATCCACAACTGTGTTGAAAAAGACAAAGGAATTTCTTTACGTCATTCTTACTTAAAAATAGTATATAATAGAAATTACACTAGACTATAACACTGAGAAATGCCCAACAAACTGTTGGTAAACATATGCGTTATTTGATGCACTACAGAGAAAGGGCCTAATTATGCTTTATCATCCCTGTCCAAGAAGACTATAGCTAAACCATTAATTACTTTGTTAAAAAAAAAAAGTATTATTGAGCTCTAACGCCTCTTTCTTTCTTTTTGGAGTTGCGATTTTCCTGTGCAAGCATAAGATTTCTTTGCTCATGGGACTTCTCATGCTAGAGAGAGTCTTTTCAGAGAAAGTACCCCAAGTAGAATTCAATTCAGAGGCGCTTGCAATGACGGCTAGACCACAAAAGGCTATGTGACGGGGAAACGTTTATTACAGAATTGTGTGGATGACCACAAATGAGTTTTCATGCTTTCACTGCATGCAATATCCGGTTGTTGTATCCGTATCACATCCCACCATGCTAATATTCTCCTGGTATTGTTAAGAAAAAGTATTAAGGACGGTGCCTACTAAGTAAAGATATTTTTGCCCCGGTGTGTGATTATGCAGTCCTGAACCGTAGATCTCAACAAGTGTTATTGAAATCAAAAAAGAAAATTGAGGGTAACCACACATTTTTCAAAGATAATTCATGAATAATATTTGTAAAAAGCTATAAAATACAAAGCAATGTATGGCGTTCATTCTCAAATTGAAGCTTAGTTATCTCTGAAAAATGCATGGTTATACCCCCAATTTTCTTTTTGGATACCAAGAATGCTTACTAAGATCTACTTTCTCCCTATAGTTTTAAACCACGCAAAAATATCCCTATATTAGTAAGCATCACAGATAGGAAATCCAAGTGTCTCGAGATGCGCAGAACGTATGCGCAATAACAATAGTAGACACCATCCTTAAATATTTTGAAATGCCATCATAGAAACTTGTAAAAGGATCCACTTAGTAATACTGGTTTTGATTGGAATCAATGCTGTAAACAACAGCCTTAAATGTGAAAAACTATTCTAACCCTATGGTTGGGTCACAAAGTTAACCTAGACTTGGGAATACGGAATTGACTGCCAGTGGATATTCAGCAAGATATTGTAACATAATTAAAATAAACACTGAAATACTGCCGACCTTGAACAGCACTCAGCTAGCTAAAAATCCTTTGAACAAAGTGAAGGCTAACCGAAGCCTCTTGATTTGCTATAGTGGCCCAGTACAAGCAGGTAGTAATTCCCTTTATACCAACCTATCAGTCCTTCTTTTGTCAACAGTTCATCCCACTGATCTTGAGTTTTAATTTCCACCTAGTAAGGTATAACAAAAAACAATTACACATGTAAGTTACTTTCGATTGTTTTCTGATGTATTATAAGTCATCACGCTCTTCTAACAATTTTTTGCGCAACCTTGGGAAAAAATAGTGCGTTAATGTTAATATTATCAAATTGCACACATTGGCTTCTTGCAGGCAAGACTGAATGAGTTCAACTTTCAGGTTGGCAACGTTTGGCAGAAATGTACTGGCAAGAGTTAAAAACAAATCCACCTACTGGATAGGCCAGCTTAACGGCACCAGCGTACATGAGGGGGCTTTAGTCCAATGAAAACAGTTAAGTAAGGCAGATGATGAGAAAAATCATGTTTAGGTCTGCATGTGCATTTTCAAATTTTTGTACAGTAACATTCTTCTTTGTCGGCATTTGCCAAACAACAAAAGCAAATGAATAGATTTAAAGCTTCTTAATGACGTGAGCATGTTATTCTTTCAATGCTCCTACACCACCTGTTTGTTTGTTTTGTTTATTTGATGAAGCAGGTTAGTATATATTGGAAGCTATACAGCTGATGTAAGGTAAAGTTCTCTGATTACAAGCCAGAAGGCTACAAAACACTACATTTCAAAAGCAAAATCAATGATAACATTTAGAGGACTTCATGTTGTCAATGCCAAAATGAGTTTTAATATTACCAATAGCTTTGAAAGGATCTGTCTTAAATTACTTCAGCAATCAATTAATGGTAAAAAATGAAGCAGACAGCTTCTCTGGGGCATGAAGTAGCCAACACTTCTATAGTACTATATTGAAATCACTTATTTTAAAATACCCTGGAGTTGAAATAGACAAATATTCAACTGATATTACAGGTAACATCACTCTCATGGCGAAAAGATTCTTCCCTTTCTCTTCAAAAAGTACATTTTAAGAAGTATTGATTCACATGTAAAATGTACAATTTTTTACGTCATGTAACGAAGGTTATCAACTGATCAATTTATTTTGGCCAATTTAAGGCATTAAATTCTAAAAACTACTCCTGGACATAAGATTTCGCCCTTTTCGATTCTGGAACTCTCCTTATAATAAGTTTTACACCCCATGTGCACTAAACTCTCAGAAAGCAGATTGTACAGATTTTGGCAACGTAACAATACAAAGTTAGCATGTACACAAGCTAAAATCGAGCTGTTTTCAAAATGTCACGCAAAGAAAGGTCATCCGCATTTATAACGCCGACAATACAGTGACGCAACATGCATCAAAAGCACTTAATAAGTCGACAAAAACAAGTTTGTACCGAACGCCGCAGCCGTCAGTTACACGCGATCTCCATTGCCTTAGCAACGGAAATCGTTG
>NC_090887.1:14722730-14747730 GCF_036669925.1 Montipora capricornis | reverse complement strand
AAGTCAACTATTTTCTTAACTCCTATCTTCGACTGTATAAAGAGTTCATAGAGAAGCACAGGCTCTTATCTTTGTTTCCTCTCGGAAATCTATATTTTTGTTAGGCCTTCGATTCGTCTGTCGGCAGCCCTGTTTTCATGCTCTTCAGCAAAAACCACCCGTGACATGATCTCCATGGCTGCAAAAAGGTTTTATATGTAATTTCCAAGTGTCATAGTTATGACCGCAGTTTGTTATCTTGTTTGAAATTTGTGACGTCCAGTTGCACGTGGAGAGAAAGAAAATAGCAGACTTTAAAGTAATGAACCGAAAGTTTCTTAAAATTTTGTCTTCAGTAATTATAAGCTCGGGCAAGAGTCCACCTTGACTCGGGCCCAGTCCTACCTGAATCCCGTACTTGACTCTAAAAGCACCTGGCCTTGGCGCGTGCCTTAGAGGTTGCGTGCGACTTCCTTTTGCCCGACTGCTGCTAAAGGGGTATTTAACCAAGGGTCTTTTCAGTGCACTGTCCAGCTGCAGAGAGGGTTTCATACTATCTGTCTCCTTCATATCTTCACCATAATCATGTTCCGAAGAATATGAGGATCTCCTTCTATGGAGCATATTTCCCACACCACGTGACTTCATGTTCCACAAAGCTGTACTCCTAATGGCTTCTGTTTCGCTTAATTAGAAGAAAAGAGGTGTGTCTGACGAGGGTCTTTGGTCTTGTAATGACGGAAGATGACGGTCGGGCAATGGCAAAAACAAACTGCAACGAAAACAATCTTGTTCACGTAAAAGTGGGTAAAAGAAATCAAACAAGCTTCACTTTGCTCATGGAATCGAAGAAAGCCCTGCCCTGAACTCATTTATTAAAAAAACCTAGCCAGGAATCCGAGCCACCAACACTGGGGTAAACAACTTAATTTAAACTTTTTTAGTCACTGGCTCCTGTCATCACCAAGCAATCGGCCTGGAGAGAATATACAATCATCCTCTATGGGAGACACTTAGCGCTTCTTTACCTTCCTCTGCAAAATAGGCCATCTAGTTCGATGATGTTGGCCGCCCTGTCTCGGGAAAATGTCGGGTGGGGATTTTCGAAGTGCGCTGGGCATATTGGGAAGAGAAAATTAACTCTTCCCATGGCCCTTACCTTCCCGTGCTTTGTTGCGCGTGAAGCGCCTGGGTACATGGCAAGTGCGCACACACCAAACGTTTCTCCAAACAACCTGCGTTGAATTCCGTGACAAACCCTGTGGTAAAGATGTACGCCCCAATGTCTTGTATAGTTCCCGGTCTCACTTTTCGTTTCCTTCCCCTAGCTATAAAAAATAGTTTGATCCTAAAAAAGCTTATACAAGAGTTCATTTTCTAGCTAATAACATATGAATTATTGATAACATAAAGGGAAACTTCGCTATAAAACTGAACTACTTGACAACCAAGGCTCGTGCAAAGCCGGTTAGTTTTCCACTTCGGGATTATTCAGCATTGTAATAACTTTATCTAATCAACTTTAAATTTTCAAAAAAGAATTAAGGCAAGCGCACAAGTTCCTGAAAAACTTAGTTTGTTTGAATACATCCCGCTGCTTCGAAACGAAATTTAGATTTGGATTGATTTGTCATCTTTCGCAAGCAGTCAAAGCGACGTTCTCCACTTGCGAATACCTAACACCAAAACAGTCGACATTCTTACGAAATCTCTATTTTCCGACTTGCGAAAGCCGGTGAGCCCCATTCAGGGACAAATTTCCGCTCCCGATAAGACTAGCTTCTACTTAATTTTGTTAATCATCCCATCATCTTACCTCTGTGATAAACAAAAAAATTGTCACTCTAACTCAGTCCATAAAAGATCCACCTTGAAACACACTAACAGTAATTCTAAGAAATCAATCCATCCCATCAGATTTTAAGCCAACTTGCTCAATGAACAATTTCTTCTGGTTATTATAATATACTCAAACCCATCTTCATTAACTGTTAATGATATTGCCATCATTACGCGGAAAATTCTGCTGCAAGGATAGCATAAACAATTGAGGACATTTAAATCATTTATTAATTTTATACATATTCTTTAATTAATTACAGTGACAGGCTATGATATGGAAATCGTAATTTGGATCCTCTCGTGGAGTTTAATTGTTTGAAGTAACTGGCTCTTGTTTTCTAAGTAACTAGAGAGAATTTGTTTTCCTTTCAAAGCGGTCGATATAAGGTATCCGTTGTTTTTGCTGATGATCAACAATCCTAACAGTTAACACCCCGATGAAGTTCTGGTTTTACTGTATCAGGTGTTCCGAACCCAAATTCTATGGCAAATAATACAGTCAAGGAGGGTTCCGAGAACTTTCCACCGAAGACGGCCCCTACTTAAGGGTGGGGGGGGGGGGGGGAAATTTTGGTTATAGGAAAAGTGATTGACAGAGTTTTGAGAAGTGAAGATTGGTTGTTTAATTAATATCTTTGAAATCACAACCTCTGTTTTACGTGGCAAACAAAGAAAGACTGTTCACTACGCTTTTATAATTAAACGGGCTAGCTAGGTCACGCTATTTTAGGTAATTTTGTTTAATTTTGTTAATTATGAGCTCCAAACGTCAAATTGGCAGAGCAAGAGCCTTTCATTTGCAAAATCACGGCCACATAACAGCTGTAAATGACATTTTGATATAGACTGATATAAATTTGAAAAAAGGTGGGCCGACGTTTTCATATTTACCCAAATCCAACCCTCTCCAGGTTTGTCCATCCATGTCTCTTCTTGGCTTCCCTGTGTTTTGTTAGAGTTCTATAGTTTTGAACAGTTATTTTGATATTTTAATTAGTTCTATGACCATTCGATCAGTGCTGAAGTTGCCTAAAACTGCGTGACCTAGCCCCTTTAAGAAACTGGACGTTTTTAAACGTTTTTCATTTCAGTGTTTAAGGGGTTCGACGGAACCATCCCTGAATCCACGCAAGATTCCAAATGATGGATCTATAATTTAAATACAGAATACTTGATTATTTAAAACTGCTATCTCGTATACGGGTACGGTACACTATTGTCAAAACGCATGTGGACCTTCGGCTCATATTGTGTGTCTTTTCGATGATCACGCGAGCTGAATTTAGAACTTTCATTGGTTGAAAGAGATGCTTAAAATAAGATAAACAGAAGTTACAAAATCTCCTTTTGTTCTCCTTAGGATTTGCGTAGACGTCACTAAACATTAACGAAGTATTATTACAACATTGAAGGAAGGTTTACCGGGATGACACAGCAAATAGATATTGATGAGCAAAAACAAAGAGGATTAAAATGGTCTGCAATTGGGGTTTTTGAAAACTATTCGGCCTAACAGTTTTCAAAGTCTATCTCTACCTTTTTGTAACTAGAATTATGTATGCTCGACAGACATTTTTTTGTGACGAAGCTTTGAGTTGTGTTGTTTAAAACTGGTAGTAATCTCGGATTATTGAAGTGCGTTCGATAGTCGCTTAGCCTGTGTGTTTCCACAGGGCTCCAAGCGAGAAAACTAAGCATGTGACAACAACATACTGTCATTAGATCGAGATGAATACGCGTGCGAGAATCCACGCGAGGATGCCCCTGCAAGCAACAAAAGTATATTCGGGGCGGCTATTTTGGTGATCCTTACAAAGAAAAATCTCGATACCTTTTGATCACCCAATCTGAACAAAATTAGGACGCGTTCTCCTTCGATCGAACGCAATAACTTTTGGGTTAAGCGTTAACTAAGTTGAATAGCGACTAAGGAGCGAGTATTGAGGCTTTTTCGCCTGGCGACCGGGCCGTTTTGAGTCCCGAGGGAATGAAACCTTTTGTTTTGCACCCCCTAAACTCGCTTCCGAGTACATCAACTAGAGGCTTGGTGTACGAACTACGAACTCTATTGTCTTTGACCAGCATAGACGACGGGTGACAAAGCTACACAAAATCAACTCTTGAAATGCACTGCCGTCAAATAGCCCCTTTAAGGACGGTGCCTACTATTGTTATTGTGCATACGTTCTGCGAATCTCCAGATACTCGGATTTCCTATCGCAGATGCTTACTAATACAGGGATATTTTTGCGCTGTTTAAAACTATCCGGAGAAAGTAGATCTTAGTAAGTACTCTTGGTATCCAAAAAGAAAATTGGGGGTAACCATGCATTTTTGAGAGATAATTTAGCTTCACTTTGAGCTTTTTACAAATATTATTCATGAATTATCTTTGAAAAATGCGTGGTTAACCCCCAATTTTCTTCTTGGATTTCAATAACACTTGTTAAGATCTACATTTCCTGCATAATCACACACCGGGGCAAAAATATCTTTAATTAGTAGGAACCGTCCTTAACTAAAGAACCAGGACACTTCCGACTAAAATCAAATCAGATAAAAGTCTATTGGATACTATACAAGTAAGTGTCTTCTCTACCCGTATTTTCTATTGACCTCTGGGTACATTTACTTTTCCCATTCTCGAAGCCTCGTCTTCATGGTGGTCAACCGTTTCGGGTCACGTGATCTGTGCGTGAATGAAATCTTCCAACCAAGATAGCGGTAACTATACAAAGGCCTATAAGCGAAGATTTCAGTTCAGATATCTTTTGCGTGATTATCTACCGCTTTGATCAAACGTATTTCCCTTTGGCTTTCGTTGTTGTCACTCCAATAGTCGTTTAGCTTGTTATAAGCCTCTTTAAGTGCTAAAGTCTTTTTAAGACACCTTTCAACTTCAGCAATCCTATCCATCACGTCTTTCAACTTTCTCCTCGTGAGCGGTGCGTCCATGTCAATTGGCCTTTTGTGACCTGCGAAAAGAAACGAAGGTTAAGAGACCACTGACAGCGGACACAAATGTTGTGAAGTATGCTGAGCAACATTTAACTTTGCCTCCTTTTCGATGCACTGTTTCTTTTTATCTTAAAATAAGAGCCTTAATGAAGAGAACAAGAGTTTTAAATTTGAAAAAAGACATGTTTCGGCAACTCCTGTGCCAACAATTGTTTCATGTAAATCTTAATCTCTCTTTGTAATCAGTTGTTGTATCACACCATTGTTATTTTAATTTTCCGCTATATATTGTACATCATTGTTATTCCATCCACAAACTGATGATGGTACAGGCGTTGCCGAAACATGTCTTTTTTCAAATTTATAAGTCTTGTTCTCTTCATTAAGATTGTTACAAAATTGCTGCTTTTACGTCCTTTTGAAAATAAGAGCCATCCTCTAAACTCCACATTAGAACGGCAAAAGGAATAGGATACATGTTTTCCGATCTACGACACAACTTACCTGCCTTTTAAAGAAAGTGCTGAACCAATCTCGACCCCAGAGCTCTTCTCTTTTGCGCATAAGAGCTCTGGGAAACCCTGATACAAAGTGTCGTCTCATTGGTTTTCGTAAAGAACAATAACAAGCGTCTCTGATTGGTGCATTCATGTTAGCACGCGCAGAGAACAGGCGCCGTAAGGTTCACATGGCCAAGTTGTTGGCGATAAGAACCCTACGGCGCATATTCTCCTAAATAGAGTTTCACAGAGCCCAGCGTCATGCGCAGACATAAGATCCGGGGCTCTGGTGACGAGAATGGTGCTGAACGATTTATGACCGGAATGGGCCATTTACGAGTTCATGTCTGCCTCCTCCTCAAAGCGAGTCTAAGTGCAAAGTTTTTTTGATGGTAATTAGTTCTACTTTACATATGAATGAAAGCTAATTTTCATAACAAAAACTTCGCACTTAGACTCGCTTTGAAGAGGAGGCAGACATGAACTCGGAAATGGCCTATTGTAAGTTCATTCGAGAAAATTCAATCTGGTACTCTTGATTTAGTATATAGAATATAGAAGCAGAAAACATACAATGTAAAGTGATTAGAATTTTTTTACATTCTATGTTTTGGCCAGTCGAGCTTCACAACGAGTATTCGCTCACTCAACCAGCCGCCATATTGGTTTTGAAAATTTGCACAATTTCCCAGAGGATGTTATCTTGGTTTCAATACGGCCGCCATTGCTTGGGTTTTCGTTCAACAAAAGCGCTATGAAGATACACCCCTTAGTTTCGAATTCTAATTGGCTTAGTTGCCAGTGTACAGGCTTCGCAATGAGAGAAGACAAAAATAAGTCGGTAAGGGAGTACCTGGGGAAAGAAAAGGCCTCCCGTCAATCCCTCCCCCGGGCTCAATTGGCTCGCTTCACTCTTTATTTCCCAGTCCACGCGCAGTTCGCAGGTTACTATGATTTTCAGTTTGTGCTGTGATTGGCCAAATACACATTTGCCTTATTGCCTTATTTGTAATATTGAACTGTATCTAACCTTTCTTGTCCAATTTGCAGGTTTGCATTCTTTGTCTCTTAATCAATTCCCATGCTAAACCTAAACCAAGCAGAGAAGCTAAGGTGGCCGACAATGCATACAGACTATTCCAAAAAAGAGGTTCCGTGCACTTAAACAAGTTTAATTGCTGGTTCCATGGGTTGCTTTGTCCAATGTCCTGAAAAAAGAAGTGGTTTAGTTAGCTCAAATGCCTAAGGAGACGTAGCTTAAATTAATTAACTCCTGGCAGCTTAAAGATATTCTCAGACAATCAGAGGTAACGGTTATTCAACGCGGCTACACAAGATTCACTTTAGTTAGTGTAGGCGTAATACAGTCGACTCCTGATAACTTGGACCCTCAAGGGAAATTGAAAAAGATTTGTGTTATCGGAAGCTGGAGTTATATGGTGTTAGGAGTTAAGCAGTAAACCCTTTATGAAGATACAAGCACTGAAGTTAACTTTACCCTAAACCAACTAAACTTCGAACTGTTCTGATAAGTTTGTGTAATGCAAAAAATGACAAAGATTACAGAGCTGCTTCAAAATAACTTAATAGAATGTTTTGGACTGCAGTACACTGTTTTTTTTATTTGTCACGTACTCGGAGAGGTGGTCTGAGTTATCAAAGGTAAAAATATATAGAGAATGACTTGAAGGGAAACGAAAATTGCTTCGTGTTAGCTGGAGATTCCGATGTACTGGGTAAAATTGCGGTACTGAAATGTACGACGGAAACTCAGGGGAAATTTATTTTGGTTCGAGTTAGCGCGAGTTCGAGTTATTGGAAGCCAACTTTACGTGAAGTTCTTTGGCTTGGGAGACATTTTATGACACAATGTGACCTGTATGCAAAGTACCATGAGTCTCACTTTGTAGCTATATTGGACATGTATGGAAAATCAACTGAAAGCTCAAGAGAAAAATCCTGACAGCTATCAATCCAATCCTCGGTGTCTCGCCGTCTGATCATCGGTATTAATTGTTTTAAGTTGAAATAAACCGGGATTTATAACAGCGATAAGTGAGTGGATAAAAATTTCGCGCCACTTTCTTAGTCGAAAACGTTTTCCCGCCCTTGGTGCCGACTGCAGTAATTTGCCTTAACATCTGATTGGATCATTTTATCAGCAGTCGATTGGTTAAAATTAATCTATGCTACTCTACTCTTGGTGTAGTGAAGGTTTAGTTATTATACACTTAATTTATGGTCCCGAGGGAAACAGTTAGTTTTGTTTTCCCGAGAGTCCTGATGTTTCCCGAGACGAAGTCTCGGGAAACATCAGGACTCGAAGGAAAACAAAACTAACTAGTTTCCCGAGGGACCAGACATTAAGTGCTTTGTTATATATTTAGACTTTTCCTGCAACAATCGCAGCAAAACATCCGGAGCGGGCAACAACTGCGAAATTGTATCCTGGTCGGGATACATTTGAATTTGATCAGGGCCACGTGACAAAGAATCAGCCAATCACAATGCTCGTTTTGTTGAGCGACAGTCTAGGTATATAACAATGTCAAATGTAGTTTCTGATCCAATGGTTCGATTCCTGTTAAGATGAAATAATTTTTTGGCCAGTCTTCCACTCTTTCAGAGTCGTTGTACTTACGTTTAATTCTGGGCGTACGTAGTTGTACGCTATTGTGTAAATGTCCGTTTCGAAATACTCGCCGCTGCCTCGTTTAACACACGTTTCCAGAAGACTCTTCTCTGTTGAATTTGGGATGAAAACGAACCCAATGGAAAAAGGCCGATCCAAGATTTTCACTCGTTCGAACCTAATTGAATCGCTATAGTTTCGCCAGTCGTTGTTAATCACATATTTAGCGGTAAACACATCAAGAAGCATTCCCTCTACTTTGTTCTCAGCAAACTCCGCGACTAGAGCGTCGAGATCTCGGTATTCTAGAAATAGAAAAAAAAACAAAACAAAAAAAAAACAGGCGTTGCTGTTAGAAAAAAAAACTACCCCATTCACAGCAAAAATTAAACATGTCCATGTTAGCATTCATCCCACGCGAGAACCCAACTAACAAGTTTTACACATGTGAAAGCTTTACTCCCTCGCAAAACATGATGGCAGACGACAGCGCTCACAAAAGGTGACAACACGCTTACTTTGAATGATGGCACCCTCTTTCAATCCTTCGGAGCTTTCGTGACTTCCATTCAAGACACCAAACTGTAGTGAGAACAAAAATAGTTAACTGCCCAGGTCACCAAAGTCTATAAGTGAGACATATGAAGTAAATACTTAGAGAATGTAACCTACTGTACCTTTTTATTCTCAACCATCCCATTGTCTGTCAAAGTTCCAAAGGTCAAAGATGTCGTCATGATTGCGGTTAGGTACGTCATGACAATGATGCTTAAAAACATCCATATCACACTGACAATCCGAGCCAACCAGTATCGAGGCACCTTATCTCCATACCTAAAAGATAAGCAAAGGCGAGAGAAATGAATTTACAAAACTGAGAGGAAGGGGCAGCAGGTTCGATTCCCGCCGAAAATATGGAAACCGCTTTTTGGGTATAGTTCCCTAGTCGCGGCCTTGGATCCCCATTAGAGAGGTTTTCAATCGAGTGTCGTAAAGCAAATACCAAAGTAATTACTTCGACCAATCACAGCAAACAGCGCAATGAACCAATCCAGATTCGTAGCAATTCCGTGTAACTTGCTCAAAGCGCGGGAAAAAGCTCGCTTGCGAGTCGCGATTGGTTTTCCTTCTCATTGTTTGATAAACTGGCGCGAGATTTTTAAACCAGTCACTTAAGCGTAGCAATTGCAATCACGTAATAGCTTTCGACAGTGATTTGGAAACTGCTTTCAATCTACGCTTGAAATTGTCTCTTTTGGGGTCAACGATTGTGGGTCAAGTGCAAATAAAATACCCGGAGCTATCGAGATCATCATTGAGCGAACATTGTTAATAGAGAGATTAAGCAAAGCGTTTTCGTGAAAAGACGAACGGGAAACGACAAGCTAGTGCTTGTCATAAAAGCAAGAAAATTCTCTAATGCTAAGTCGTTTCTCTCTTTTGAGAGGTAAAGGTCAAGTCTGCTACCACCCTAGAAAGCCCATCAGGCCGGCGCTTATCTCCCGTTTCTGTAGCATGAAGTGACTAGGAGTATTTCTACTCCCCCCTGGATGGGATGCTAGTCCATCGTAGGGTTATCCCCAGCATTAAATTCGCCGGAACCTGTTTATACACCTGGGTGGAGAAAGGCACCGTGAGAGTAAAGTGTCTTGCCCAAGAACACAACACAATCTCCCCGGCCAGGACCCGAACGCGGACCAATCAATCCGTAGTCGAGCGCACTAACCATGATAGATCACAGTTTTTATCTGGTGTTGAAAAATTTTTCACGAGTGAGGGCAGCGAAAGAGTGAAATATTTTTCAACACTCGAAGAGAAATTTCGTATCTCCGCGCGGCCATGTAATATCCTCTATAAATCGTTTATTCCACTCTTTCCAGTAAAATGCAACTGAATTGTCAAGTGGTAAAATTAACAATTATTACAATATTATAATAATATACAAGATGTAAAACTAACTAAAAAATCTAAAAGTAATGTATAAAATCATTCGCTCTTTTGGTTCTTATGTAAGGCGGAAAGACTTTTTCATGACCACATCTAAGATTATATGCAACATTCATAACTTCATTACAAGTGCGCAATCTCCATGTGGAGAAAAACTTGCGAGTAATATCAAACCATCTTTTTTCAAGACTTTCAAGATCAGAAATGATCAAAGCTTCACAAAAACTACGATCTGGCAAGACAATCTTAAGTACTGTTTTTTGTATAGATTCTAACTTACTAATAGCTGACAAATACTCTGGAATATCTTGCCACACTGGGACAGCGTATCCAAGTATAGATCTGATGGAGCACTTATAAACACCGATAATATTGCTGCCAGCAACACCAACTCTTTTAAGCACCCTTAAGGTATACAATCGTTCAGCGGCTTTGCTATATATATGATAAAAATGTAATAAAAAAGGGTGGTCATCGTGTTTGTTTCCATTGTACGGCACTGACGAAAATCACATGTTTCAGATGGGATAGAACTTAGCACTTCACATTACACTCTAATCAGTTAAGTCTGTTCAAATATAAATGCTACACGGCCAACATTTGCTAAAACGTAATCCTTCCTTGTACTGACGAAAATGCCTATTTAAGCTACTTTGACAACTGCCGCGCATCACCAATGTTGGACAAATTTAGCTCTATTTTTAAAATGTAATCCCTGATAAAAAGCAGAGCCTGATGTCATTCTATGGTTAATTCACGTACGTACCTGAAAAATGGTAATGACTCCTTCAGTACAATTTTATGAAATTGCCAAAGAAACTGGCCGTAGATTTTTGCTGTTTTTTTGCAACTACCCATGAAAACAACGTTCTCGGCAAAAATTACGAAATGAAAAATGGAGGTCACCATACTCGTTCAGGAGAAAATAGCGATTCCCTGACGGATTAAGGGGGTTACTCTTAACTACTAAACCGTTGCTATGGACCCCTTCAAATAGTCATTTCTCGAATTCTTTTAAGTCTACAGTAATCCTTTTTGCCAAACGTGTTCTATTCCATTTTATGGTTCGACTCACAACGGTTACCATATTTGGTAAGTCATGTGACCAAAACAGAAAATGTCTCAAAACTCAGCGAGTTGTCTATGTTTCTCACAAATTTTTAACGCAACAGTATGAAAACATTCTAAGACAAAATTTGTAGCAGGGATTTTTTTAAAAAGTTATTTCTCAAAACAATTATGATGTCATAATGCCCATCTCTGATACACTTTTCAAAATATCAATTCCATTTTTTGTCCAAGTAGAATTTCCATGCTACAGTTTACGAAAAATGATGGGACGGTTCTCATCCGGTGAAAAAACCACCTCTTCCTTTCGTTTCCTGGGAGCTTTTATTCGCTTTTCACTGCATGCGCCTGCATGCGTGATTGAAGTGATGTCAGATTTTCATTGAAGAAGTTACTTCATAGAACCATCCATGGAACCTTTTTGTTGAGCTCTTTGACTAAAAAGCTTCCTTGGCAGCGGTTGTCTTTCTATAGTTGCCACGGACTTTAAGCTTGGCGTCAATGTTTTTCCGCCATTTTATCAACGTGTCGCGCCAATGACGCAAGAAATTATGCGCAACAGGGTTGCGCAATGAAAAACCATGGAATGACTTAATTACTTAAAAAAATTAAGGAAGGTTCAAGCAACGGAGAATAAACATTCTACTAGCCATTTAAATGTGCAAACCATTGGATTAAAATAACTCTTTGCTTCGACAGCCACCGAGATTCTTGTTAGGGACGGACCAATGGAAATAATCGAAGAGGTTGCTGTTATTCATCGTGGTGAAGTACAATAATAATAAAGTATTCTCGTTTGTTTCACGATGTGGTCGGTTGTGATGTAGATCGCGACGTTTCGTTTATTGATCGTGATCCTCATTGGTAAACACGCCGGGTCAAAGAGGCGATTCACATAAGACTTCACCCTAACAACATCAACAGGGATAGTGGAACAGAAATCCCGGAAGCATGGATGCCCACGATCAAGAAGCACAACAACACGAGAACTGTACGACAGCGGACCGCCGAAGGAACAACACACCGAAATAGCGAGGATCGAAATGCACCAATCACAGCTGCTGAAAACCAACCAATCACAGCGGAGCATCCTGTTTAAAAGGTGACGTGTAACCAGTCGACATCATCGTCTGATGAAGACTAGCAGTATGCAGTTGAAACGTCGCGATATACATCACAAGTGACCACATCGTGAGACAAACGAGAATACTTTATTATTATCAACCGAAAAGGGGTAAAAAATTATCCATGCATGCAGAATTTTTTGTAAGGCAATGCTCCCTTTGCAGCTGGCGATCACGTGGAAAAAACCGCCATACAAAACAAAGATAATTTAAACTAAAGTCGTCGTGTTTTTCAATGTACTTTCGACATAACTGATCTCTTACCGATTATCGATCGCTTATCAATGACTTAACAAACATTTTACAGTTTTGCTGTTTACTTTCTATCTGTGCAAGTGCAGTAGACTAAAAACTCACTGGAAACAAGGCTCATCCAAGCCTTAACAAAAGTGTTGCACCAAAAATTGCCATAAACTTACCCTACTGTTGCCATGGTAACGAATGCCCACCAAATACCCTCGAGAGAACCACGCCAGAACTCTTCTGGGAATTGCTCAGTATTTTTTCTGCAATCCTGGGATAAAGAATTTGAGTGAAACGCATTTTGTCTGTCAGAACAGAGTCGAATCGAAAGATGTGATAGTAGTGGTGTTGGTGACACTAACGACCTTCAGATTGGAGAAAACGACTACGAGTACAACTTTTCTGTACTGGGCACGCGTATTACGTTTTTCGAAGTGCGCATGCTCATAGCTGAGAACTCGTACTCGTAGTCGTCCTCGTACTCCAATCAGAAGGTCGCTATTAGGGGCCTTTAGATCGGAGGACGAAAAAGACTACGAGTACCAGCTTTTCTGACTGACTAACTGACTGATCTTTATTGGATAAGGCAGGTTAAAATTACAAAAATTACTAAAAGTAATAGTTGCATCGGCAGCTATCAGCTGATGTGGACCTGCTATGTAAAACTGTTTAAAATATATGAAATAAATTATAGACTAAGACAATTACAATTACAGTTACTCCATATGCCTAATCACAAGAAAGCTGCCATAGGAATAGGATAAGATATCTAGGGGAGACACTAAAAAGAGTGTATCCCATCTCTCTACATACCCCATAACAGTACTTATGTAAGCAGGTATAGATTAAAATAAATAATAAGAAATAATAAATAAACTTAATGATGGACTTGATGAATACGTAAGATCAATAATAAATAAAGTCATCATTCTTGTTTGAAATTACAATAGCTTCCTTATTGAATGAAAAATTAAGAATGTCTTTTGAGTGCTTTCTAAGTATTGCTTTAAACCCTTCCTTGCTAACATTACATAGTTTAACTTTTTTATTTACAAAGTTCCAGATATTTGGGCCTCTATATTGGAGGGAATTTCTTCCAGTCAGCTTTCGGTCTGAGCACACTTCGAAAAATCTCGACCTCCAACCCGTATGCGCATGCTCGTTACGTAAAATTCGTACTCGCGGGTGTCCTCTTCCTCCAATCAGAAGGTCTCTATTAAGGGTCTTTAGATCGGAAGCCGAGAACGACTGCGAGTAAGAGCTTTTCGTTCTGAGCACGCGCACTTCGAAAAATCTCGACCTCCAAACTTTATGCGCATGATCAATACGGAAAATTCGTACTCGCAGTTGTCCTCGTCCTCCAATCAGAAGGTCCCTATTAAGGGTCTTTAGATCGGAAGCCGAGAACGACTGCGAGTACCAGCTTTTCGTTCTGAGCACGCGCACTTCGAAAAATCTCGGCCTCCAAACCTTATGCTCATGCTCAGTACGGAAAATTCGTACTCGCAGTTGTCCTCGTCCTCCAATCAGAAGGTCGCTATTAGGGGTCTTTAGATCGGAGGACGAGAACGACTGCGAGTAAGAGCTTTTCGTTCTGAGCACGCGCACTTCGAAAAATCTCGACCTCCAAACCTTATGCGCATGCTCAGTACGGAAAACTCGTACTCGCAGTTGTCCTCGTCCTCCGATCTAAAATTCCCTATTGATTGACGTTTCAACAACTTGAACGGAAGTCATCCTCGGAGTCAAGTGATTTGTGTTGTGTCAGTGAATCGTGTATAATCTTTGTGCTCATTGGTCAGCAGAAACGTGATGTTATTGGTCTGTCTAGTTAGCCGTGATATTGCTGTTTGGGAAGGTATGGATTGGCACTCGAGATCCCTTAATGATCTGAAGTTCTGTCGCTGTTTGACTATTCTGTTGGTTTCGGCGATAAGTTGTTTGTAAGGTGCTGGTAGTTGTACGCAAAACCATCTCACTTAACCGTGACCAGCTCCTACCGGCACTATACAAAGCATACTCCCTGCTTATCTGAAGATAACGTAAGAAGCGATAAAAATGCACCCTGTCTCCTCCCTAAGGAGGAAGGGGGGTGGGGGGGGGGAAGGCGCTCTGGTGCATTTGTATTGTGTTGGTAAAGAGCCAGTCATTATTTCGGAGAAAAGGCTGAAATAGGGAGGGGGGTTCCCAGTTTTAAAAGTTCCCCACCCTACTAGTCCAATCATGAAGTAAAGTCCTCGCTTTCTTATTGATGTTAGACTGTTAGCCCAGGCCGAGACTGTTAAGCCCTGGCTACACGTTCAAACATTGTTATAAAACATTTGTTGTATCAACAATGTTAGAACGTGTAGCATGCATGTTTGATGACGTTTGTTCGACATTTTTGTCGGAAGATTGTTTTGATTTCTCCGACATACAACAAATGTTGAAGGGTGTAGCCGCCCTTTCAACAATGTTGTATTACAAAGACTAATCACATTTAAGGGCCCAGTCTGCAATCCAACAACCGTGAGCAATCCAAAATGGCGGAGGCGGACTGAAGTGACAAAAGTGACGTGTTTCCAACAAGCCAACATTGTTAGAGCAGTTTTCAATTGAGTGTCAAAATTAATTATATAATTACTTTGGTTTATGATTCCTTCAGTCAGTGATAGGCTCAAAGTTCTCGCGCCACTTTTTCAACCAATCAGAAGTGAAACCATAACCAATCGTGGCTCGCGCGTGCACATTTTCCCGCGCTTTGTGTCGGCTACGTGCAATTACTTCAAGTTTTGATTGGTTTACCGGATTGTTTCCATTCCATCCTTTTTGATTGGCCAAAGTAATTACTTTGCTCGAGCCAGGTCGTGCTTGTTCAATATGACTACTATGTTGCGATTGAAATAGTTATCGGGTTGTTTTTAATCACAAACTGACTACGTGACTGGTTTTCATATTCATCCGAGGAGATTTACAATTGTCCAAAATTACATCCGGCATTTTCTAAAGTTTATCTAGCTACCCTCGACGCAAAAAAACCCCAATTAGCTCCAAAGAAAGACAGATCAGAATACAGCATTCGAAATTTTTGGGGGTCTTTTGTTTTTGAAATCATTTAGGACTCTTAATACTCTTAACATTTTAAACTGAGACTATCACTATTTTATTTTAAAGTTACTTATAGTTAATCCTTTAAGAATAATTCGGCCTTATACAGAGCAGCTTTAATTAAGAAATAAGATGAAATTGTTTGGCAAGGTGTCGGAAAGTCAGTACCTCAGTAAATGAATGAGCTATTTATGTATAATTGTTTTCACGCCGTAAATTTTAATGAAAATAAAAAAAAATCTCCCCTTATCTTCACCTAAATTTGGTAGTCACCCATTTATTCTGAAAGAAATCAGTTTGGCGACTTCTCTTCGAATGACAAAGTTTTGAGCGACAAAAGAAGATAGTGCTTTATATTTATTTTTAAGCAGCTGGAAACATATCGTGTCACAATTTTCTTAATCTTCTGGGAGTTTTATTTTCAAGCTACCATTCAATCCCACTTTTGAAAACTTCTTTGTTTGATTTCAGTGAGTTTTACTCCTTGAAAGTTCCTTTTCTTCGTATGTTGTTGTTGTTGTTGTTGTAATTAATGCGACAACAGACTTCCTCTTGCATTTGAGGCATCCTCTTTTTAATTTAGCGGAATAAAATAAAAGGAAGGAATACTTACCAATAGCCAGACCAGAATTCCAAATATTAAGCTCAAAAGAACAACTAACACAAGGACAGTCCAGTACTGGCTTAGTTCTTTCAAAACATTCGATGTTGCTTCTTCCTCCAGCTTTCTTCTATTCTTGATGACAGCTATTCCGGGAGGTTGAATTAATCTTAGGGAACGCTTCATGATGTATGGATTGGCTTCAACTTGTGAAGGAACTATAGGAAGGACGATATCAAAATCTTTATACATACATTCAGTTAGATCAGAAACATTAGACGCTTTGTGCTCGTACTTCAACCACGAACTGTTTTTGGTTTGATTGCAACACACAGAAATGATCTTGTTGATTGCTTCGTCAAATATCCCTTTCATCTGACCGCTTTTGGTATCGTTCATGATATACGGCGGGCTAGGACGCCAACAGACGGAAAGCTGGCTAAAATTACAGAGGTTGGACCTTTCCTTTCGAGATGTAACCGTAGCTCGACTAGACGGAGTCGTGTTAGCTCCAGTGCTTTCATGCAAGGGTGTTGATAAGGACTGTGCGTTGACGTCTTGAAAAAACAACAGAACCAAATATGCGCCACGAAGCCCTCTTCTTATCGTTTGCTTTCCCAACATTTTTCTTAGCCTATCCAGCAAAGTATTTTGCTACGTTTTCTTGTTAGAAGTTCCTTGAGAAAAAATACTTTCTTTAAGGTTGCTAGAAGGCCAGAATGCATAATGAGAAATGTTATTACACTATTAGGATGTCAACTCTCTCTTATTGGCCCAATTGTTTTGACTTAAGTTTCAAGTCGATGTTGTTAATATTTCAGGCAATACCGATTAAAAACTAGCTTTGCAGCTGTTTTGCTTACTGCATATCAGTTTCAAAACTGAATATGTACATGGAGAATTTAGCGTTTTTCTTCCTAATATTTGAGTTTTACCTTTTCAAAGAAAACCTTTGTTTTATCATTGATTTATATTTCTTTCTATTCTGAATTTCACCTTCAATTTGTGCTGTTACGTTTTATTATATTTTAAGTTTTTTTTGTAATTTCGACTGGGTCTGTTCTCTTATCATTTCTAAAAAACTTTTCGCCCGGGATCTTTCACTTCAGTGTTGATTGCCGAATAATGACAATTTTCTGCCCTCAACAGCTGCTGCGCACACATCTCTGGTTACCAGGTTAGCAAACATGATAATTTTTCGTAAGAACGTGAAAATTAATCTTAAAATGTCAATGTAATGCAAACTGCCATAATTTGTGCATTGTCTTGTGACAAACGTTTCGCGTACTTGTGTATGAAGACGCATGAATCAACGACGTGTAAACAAAGTTCGTTCATTTAATTTTTGCAAGGCGTAATTTCTGAACCATATCTGCCGGTGGTTTTCACAATCAGTGATCGCCTCCAGCAATTTTACTGTTCAAAAAAACATGGATCTGAATTTCTTGTCTGGAGAAATTTCTTGTCACTGACTTTTTCGTAAAAAGCGATATAAAGAGAAACTTGAGAAAACTTCAAGAATATCGGAGAGAAATCCTAAAAAAAGTCCACTTAATCTGAAAAAAAGTGGTACTATTGTCAAGCTTTATAAACTCAATTGAGATCGAAAAAATGCTCAAGTATTTTTCGTTTTGGGTGTATATCCCAAATCAAAAAGGTGCTTTTTGTGGAGTTTTGCATTTTTATTGAAAAGTAGAATTGCCCGGAAGCGATCAATGATTTTTTTTCATTTCCTGTGTTCTCAACTAGGGGGTAGAAGTCTTTTGGAAATAAGTAAGCCCGCGTTCATAAACTTTTGGACATAATTATCCGAACATTTTCCCCGGTGAATGATGTTTCTTTTGGTTTCGTCTTTTTTTTAGGATCTGAATTTATTTAATTAATCTCGCGCGGCTGTTTCAAAGTTTCGATATGTGTGTGTGTGTGTGTGTGTGGACAGGCTGCTTTCACGAGAGGAGCGATTCTTAGGGGAATAGAGAGATCAAGCATCGCGAAACGATGCCGGGCTGCTGCTTGTCCTAAAAGCATGAAAATTATGTTATTCTGAATCGTCTCTCTCATTTGAAAAGTCACTTGATACCTGCTACTAACAGCCAAGAAATGAGCTCATATCAAACGCAAATTTTAGTCAAACGTTTGCTGTGAACGTGTTGCTTAATCTCTCTAATATCTTGTCCCCAAAAAGCTACAAGCATGCATTCACAAGCGGGAAGTTTAGGATAAGGTATATGACACATAGAAAACCGATCCATCTGAGAAGAGAGAATATCATAATGATACTGAGATCCTTCGATGGAAAACGAAGTGGCAGCCAATGTTCTCCTCCTGGTAAGAGCACAGCGATCCTGACAGCGCAAATCCAGACCTCTCGCTACCCAAACGAAAATGCGGTACTCACCATTCTCCTCACAATGCCGGTTTCAACGGCCACCCCGGAACGCTACCTGCGTGCCGCTATGAAAACGGAACGGCTGTCTTCCCTTGTTCTGATGCATGCATACCGGGAAAGGACCACAGATTTGGAGGTTGTGGCCCCGTGATTTTTGGGTCAGAAAGAATTCCACAGGGATCCATAGAACTCAACAGAACTCGGGTTTTATATTGTCAAGATACGCTGGCATTTTTTCAAAATGTACCAGTGGTTTTTGTTAGTATTTTACAGACACCCAGAGTGCAATGATTTTTACAAGGGAAATCGCGTATATGCCGTTACGTCTTGGATTTTCTGGCGAAAACGGTTCCGTGTAAACAATTCCAAACCTCATCGATTTTGGCGTCGTTTCGAAGTCAAACCGTGTCGATGTGAAACTGAGTTCGTCTAAATGCTGCCTGAAATTGCGATGTTTAGTGAAGGGCGGCGTTTGGTATATAGGCTGTCACAAACATAATGAGCAAACGACAGGAAACAACATTGAAACTACTTGAGAAATTAGTCTTTTGCATCAGCATGGGTGATTTTTGTACAGCAAGAGACAACTGACAACATTCAGTAAAAGTTGTCTTTTATTGGCATTTCACCTTAAGAGAACAACCTTTTTTGGTAACTTCTGTCTAATTCAAAGACAGGTAAATGATGTTGAAATTCTTTGGTGTATACATTACCTATTGTCATTTGCACGCCAACTTGCTGTTGTGCTTTATATACAGCATTAAAAAATGAGATAAACAAATTTTGATGCTACCATGATAATGAATATAACAGATTCATTATTAGGCTACAATTGTAGGCTTACTTTGTGTGCCACTCAGCGTTAATAATGAACTTGTGGTTGATTCACGATTAAATAAAAGATGGATCATAAAAAGCGTCCATATGTATAGCAGGATTTTAAGAAAATTTGAAGAGTCCAGTAGTCTAAACTTCATCCCAATTGTGCATCAGTCTAATAACGTCTCGGAAGCGATGTTGCCGCTTTTTTGCAACAAAGGGTGCTTGACAAGGAATCCTAGGATTGTAGACGCATAGCTAGAGGGGGCCCCACGGGGTGCTTTGGCAGCCCCTCCCAAAGAAACTGATGATAACATTTACACTAATTGCATTCACTGGCAAACTATTAAAGTGAACTGAGTCGAGACATTAATTCTAAAATTTTATTTAACGTTTAGCATAATTAAGGTGCGTATGTTCTTTGTGGTTCTTACATCGCACGCTGGAGTTTCATGTGAAGTTCATGGTAGGTGAACAGCTCCGATGGAAAATAATTCCAAAATATCTCTAGCATGAGTCCCACATCTACGTCGATCTTACCCGCGCTTTGCATGGCTCTTTGCAATGCCATTAAAGGATCAATCATTTTTTTCAATTAACAAAATCAAGATTTTTTCTAAAACTACATGGTATAAAAAATCTTATGGGAAAACTCTTGCTTGTATTGTCTCGATCCCTTCATGTCTTCTGCATAGTTCCAAGGCCTCTCTTTTTTATATCGCGCGCTACCCAGCGACCACAAGAAGAAACGTTACGTCTTTGTTGAGTGATTTCCCACCGATGTTATCAAACATGATTCCCTTTGACTTTCGTTGCCGGCACTCCAGCAGTCGTCCAGGTTGTTATAAGCCTCTTTTACCTCCAAAATCTTATCAAGACACCTTTCAACTTCATCAATGTTGTCCACTATGTCTTTTAATTCTCTCCTTGTGAGTAGTGCGTTCATCTCGATGGGCCTTGTGGGACCTTTCGGGAAGAAAAAAACTAATTTTAGGCGACAAGTGATGTTACTAAGTTCATAGAAAGTTAGTAGCGAGTTTGAAGAACGAGTTTGAAGTAGTGCGTAACACTGAGTGGTCGGTTCAGTGCCAACAGAAATCACTTGATTGCTGTGGAACTTGATAATTGGCTAAAACATTGCCGCGCGCCATCGAAAACTGCGCTTTGGGGCCTTTTTAGAAACTTCGGCTTTGATCCAACCGCCATCCGCGACCTGTTTTAAAGCGCATGCTCCCTGATATGTTTGCCGACTGTGACATGAGCCAGCTGTGTCATGCGCATTTCTTTACAATAATTCCGCTGCTATTTATTGAGTCCGCGGGTAACATGGTGTCCCTTAAGCGTCACGTCAGATGTCAAGTGATGATACGGTCACTAAGTAACTGCCGCAAATGGTCTCTTTTCCCGTAATTGTCAGTCCAGCGAAACCAAAGGGACCAGGTGATCTGGTGACGTAATTCGGAGGACTGGGGAGAAAAATTTTAACGCCGTATCCCACAACCGCGCGCGGCCTTGACTGTTATTTCCGACATCAACATGGCAGAGGAGGGGTTAGATCTCGGTGGTTTCCACTTGAATGTTCATTCAGTAACAGGAATGTGGGAGACACCGAATGATCTGTTGAGTTTTGGCGATGGAAATACTGCAGGAAATTCGGAAACAAAACCTAAGGCCGCGCGCGGTTGTGGGATACGGCGTTAAAAATGTTCTTTCCAGTCCTCCAAACTACGTCACCAGATCACCTGGGAAAGAAACCTCTGTTAGCAGGGAACTCTTGCCTTACCATTTTTGTTTACTCTGAATGTTTGCATTCTTTGCCTCTTGACCAATTCCCATGCCAAACCAATGACAATGAAAGCGGCTAGTATACCAAGCAGCAAACATAGACTCTTCCGAAAAAGTGGCTCGGTCGACCTAAATAAATATAAACGCTGGTTCCATGGGTTGCTTTGTCCAATATCCTAAGCAAACAAAAAGACGTTTAATATAGATAAAAAGCTTACTAAACAACGAAATATAAACAGCGGTTATGAACATGAAGAAGCGTCGTAATATTATGAACAAACATGTTGTAGCATTCATTTTCAAACGTAACTGTCATAACAAACCATGGACTCAGATCCTTCGAAATTAATATATCATGGTTTTTTCAAAATTAAAACGGTTACTTTTGAAAGTGTATATTGTGGTCAAGATCATAGTAAAAAGGCATTGCTTTGCCATGTTTATCACCACTATGTGTAGTATTATATTTCTCATTATTAAGTTTCGATGGCCGAAGAACAAGAAACGATATGACACAAAAAGGCTTAGTTCGGATTCGCTAAGGCCTGAAGGCAACGCCAGGGTCTAGTGAGAACTCTGTCCTTTTTCCGTAATTTATTTTATCTTCGGGGTCTCGAATGACGTCTAGCGCATGCGTAAGGCTCTATTTTCCCTATCAATCGTTTAAGTTATTTCTTTAATTACGTTTACTTACTTCTTACGGATTTTATCTTGATTGTCTAAATTAAGCGTTTCTGAGTTTATCGATTTCTTTCGGCTACAATGGTGATGTAATCGGTTTTATTTGTTTTTCCTATATTAAGTCACTTTAAAAAGTTGATTTACGTTCAGTCCCAGGCGCGGATCCAGGAGAGGTGAAATGGGTGAATTTTCACCCCCCTTTTTCTGAGCCCCCCTTCTTTCTTTTTTTTTTTTTTTTCTTATCCCTCAAACACCTCAACCAGGCTTTGGTTCTATTACATTATTACAAAAATTTTCACCCCCCATTTCAAAATCCTGGATCCGCGCCTGAGTCCTTCAGTTGTTCAAACGATGGATAGCGCTATCGGCCGGGAATATGACTATTCAGTGATTTATCCGGTAGATAGCGCTATCCACTCTTTAAATAGCTGGGCCGGGCCAGATGTATAGGCGATCGAGTTTCTCAATCTTTCAGTAGACATTATACTTACAATGTTTGGAAGCATGTATTTGTAAGCAATGTCCGTTTTGAAGTATTCCTCGCTGCCTCGTCGAACACAAATTTCCAGACGTCGCCTATCTTCTTTTGGAAGTGGGAGAAAAACTCTGATAGAAAATAGACGATCCAAGATTTTCACTCTTTCGAACCGACGTAAATCGCGTCTGTTTTGCCAGTCGTTGTTAATCAAGTAATTTGCAGTAAACGCATCTAACAGCAATCCGTCAACTTCGTCTTTAGCAAGACCTTCAGCGAGATCCTTTATATCTTGGTACTCTGAAAGGAGAGGGAAGACCGCGCGTTGTCTTGTTGGTTACATGTCGCCAAAACCTTAAATTAGGGCCGATTTACACGGTACGATTTTTGGCGCATGCGACAAACTTACGACAGACCTACGATACCATTCGGAGCGTTTTAAAACATGTTTTAAAATGCTACGACATTATCCTTACGTACGGGACAATCGTAAACGAGTTGTAGGCCTGCCGTAAGCTTGCTGCATGCGACAAAAATTGAATCGTGTATTAAACTTGCGCCTTACGATTGTTGTGTACGTGAGAGAAAGTGTCGTAGCGTTTTAAAACATGTTTTAAAACGTTACGACAATCGTAAGTGATGTCGTAGGCCTGTCGTGAACTTGTCGCATACGCCAAAATCGCACCGTGTAAATCGGCCCTTAAACTTACTCATTTTAAGTTGTTGTTTTGACAAGTACGGTAATGTACACAAATGCGCCTCGCACGTGCTGCACATTTAGTTCCCCTCTTTTGACCCATAGACTAATATTACGGACCTTAACATCTCCGACGGCAACGTCCGAAAACGTCACCTCAAAATGTAACTTTGCTCTTTGATAAGTCTTTCGCAATTAGTCTATCTAGTTCACGTCGCACAATCTGGGGGAAGTATCCTAAAAAAAAAATGAAAGATTTTCTTTCACATGCTCTTAGTTGTCGTCAAAACCTAAAATTTGGTGATTTTACGCCATCGTTATGCAGAGTACAGCACAAATATGTGCTAAAATCCGTGTGACACGTGCAGCACGATTGTTAATGCTCTTTTAACCAATGATATCATGATTGTTTTCTGGCCGGTTGTCGTCGACGTAGATCTCAAGGTGCCTATTACTGCTTTTGGGCGTTAAGTCGTTTGCCGTAGCATCTCGTTCGCACCAAAAACCTTAACGTGACACGTACTAAAGAGATTTAGATATACAGCATTCGTACTCGGTACACGAGCATGCAATTAAATCATCTTAGTAAAATCGTGCTTCAACTTTGTTACTCCACGAGATAGCAACCTCGTTATAAAAGTAACGAGAGAGGGCGCCACAAATACAGAAAACGAGGGGAAAGTAAGCATCCAACGAGAATAATTCGCTCTCTTGGGTCTTACGAGTGCTAAGATATTGGAACAAAATGCGAGCAACAATAGCTATATTTACGGGTTCTCAAAGCAACAATACGCCTTACTATTGTCGCTTGTCAAATAATCTCTTACGTTTGACCATTGCTCCCTCTTTCCATCCTTCAGAGTATTCTTGGCTTCCATTCAAAGCGCCGAGCTGTGGTAAGATGAAAACAATGCTTAAATCTTCGGGGTCCTATGTGACCCTATGTGCCGATTTCCATAAATAATGAAGAAAACCTAAAACTCCCAGGCTAGAAACGTTTCCCATTCTCAGCTGCTGGGTTTTAGAGGTTTTCGTTAGGAAACCCATGACAGCAGTCATTGTATTTGTGGGACAACAGTCATTGTATTTGTGGAACGGTGTTTTTACAGATTGAGTTATTTTTAGAATGGTTTTCCTGCGAAACCAGACCTTTCCAGCAAATCACAAGTCTTGCATGAGAAATTATTTTCCATGTGATTGAGAATGGTCACTGACGCAAACTAAATCTTATTTAAGAACTCAGATAAGAATAGCTTGATCTATGAAAATTCCGTTACATAGATTTAGTATTGGAGTTGTAGTCTCCTTTTTATGGGCTCTCGGTTTTTGTATCTGGACTTGGGGACCTTGTTTACTTAAATTGACATTTAACCTTGTTATAGTTTTGGAAGATGAATAAATGGCACGTTGGCGTGGATTGCCAAAGCCTCTAGATATTATCACTGTGTTCGTTTGGTTGAGTAGTCGAGGCATACATCGTAAATATTTAAAGAGTGTAACCAACCGTTTTCTGATCAATAATTTTGTTGTCTGTCAGAGTTCCAAAGGTTAGAGATGTTGTCATAATTGCTGTTAGATACGTCATCAAAATGATGCTCACGAACATCCAAATCACACTGACAATCCGCGCCAACAAGAATCGGGGTGCTTTGTCTCCATACCTAAAATATAAAAGGCATGACTAAATACAGGATATTAAGGGATAAATAAAGTGCCTCGGAACTTAACGACAAAGTTAGTTCAGTGGGAAAAGTAAAAAAGACAGGTTCGTGTACTGAACAGCTGTTCAATATCGAGTGCCTGGTAATTTTTTTCAGTACACGCGCAGTAAGATGAAAACACCAACCACTAAGGGAGTCTGGACTCATCCCCAAAGGATCTTATTGAATGACTCAAACTGACGGAACTCAATGCTGAAGCTTGTGTTTCAACCAAAGTTTTCATTGACTTACCCAACTGTTGTCATAGTAACGAATGCCCACCAAATTCCTTCAAGAGAACCACGCCAGAACTCTTTGGGGAATTCTTCAGTGTTTGCTCTGCAATCCTACGAGAAACAATTTGAGTTTAACGGAATGTGTCAGCCAGAAAACACAACGTCAGTTGCTTTGGGTTTAAACACGAGCTCCTGGTTTTTTACTAAAGAGGAAAAGCAGAGAAGCCGAGAAAAGAC
>NC_090887.1:14692730-14720230 GCF_036669925.1 Montipora capricornis | reverse complement strand
TGCATTCAGTTAGATCAGAAAAACTCGACGCTTCGTACTTGTACTTCAACCACGAACTGTTTTTGGTTTGATCGCAACACACAGAAATGATCTTGTTGATTGCTTCGTCAAATATTCCTTTCATCTGACCGCTTTTGGTATCGTTCATGATATACGGCGGGCTAGGACGCCAACAGACGGAAAGCTGGCTAAAATTACAGAGGTTGGACCTTTCCTTTCGAGGTGTAACCGTAGCTCGACTAGACGGAGTCGTGTTAGCTGCAGTGCTTTCATGCAAGGGTGTTGATAAGGACTGTGCGTTGACATCTTGAAAAAACAACAGAACCAAATATGCGCCATGAAGCCCTCTTCTTATCGTTTGCTTTCCCAACATTTTTCTTAGCCTACCCAGCAAAGTATTTTGCTACGCTTTCTTGTTAGAAGTTCCTTGACAAAAAATACTTTCTTTAAGGTTGCTAGAAGGCCAGAATGCATAATGAGAAATGTTATTACACTATTAGGATGTCAACTCTCTCTTATTGGCCCAATTGTTTTGACTTAAGTTTCAAGTCGATGTTGTTAATATTTCAGGCAATACCGATTAAAAACTGGCTTTGCAGCTGTTCTGCTTACTGCACATCAGTTTCAAAACTGAAGAGGTACACGGAGAATTTAGCATTTTTCTTCCTAATATTTGAGTTTTACCTTTTCAAAGAAAACCTTTGTTTTATCATTGATATATATTTCTTTCTATTCTGAATTTCACCTTCAATTTGTGCTGTTACGTTTTATTATATTTTAAGTTTTTTTTGTAATTTCGACTGGGTCTGTTCTCTTATCATTTCTAAAAAACTTTCCGCCCGGGAACTTTTGCTTCAGTGTTGATTGCTGAATAACGACAAATTTCTGCCCTCAACAGCTGCTGCGCACACATCTCTGGTTACCAGGTTAGCAAACACGATAATTTTTCGTAAGAACGTGAAAATTAATCTTAAACGTACTGTCAATGTAATGCAAACTGCCTCGCGGATGGAAGCTGAATAACTGTACCACGATTATTTATTATTATTTGTGTGTTTTGTTCGAATTATTCATTATTCTGTTTAAATTTTTGTAGGTTATTCATTATTCATTGTTGTTATTCATTATTCCACTGGCATCCAACTGCGTTATTCATTATTCCGACGTTTACAGACCCAATTATTCATTATTCATTTTTTATTTATACTGGTTATTCATTATTCAGCTTCAACCCCCGAAACTGCCATAATTTGTGCATTGTCTTGTGACAAACGTTTCGCGTACTTGTGTATGAAGACCCATGAATCAACGACGTGTAAACAAAGTTCATTCATTTAATTTTTGCAAGGCGTAATTTCTGAACCATATCAGCCGGTGGTTTTCACAATCAGTGATCGCTTCCAGCAATTTTACTGTTCAAAAAAACAGGGATCTGAATTTCTTGTCAGGAGAAATTTCTTGTCACTGACTTTTTCGTAAAAAGTGATATAAAGAGAAACTTGAGAAAACTTCAAGAATATCTTAATCTGAAAAAAAGTGGTACTTTTGTCAAGCTTTATAAACTCATTTGAGATCGAAAAAATGCTCAAGTATTTTTCGTTTTGGGTGTATATCCCAAATCAAAAAGGTGCTTTTTGTGAGGTTTTGCATTTTTATTGAAAAGTAGAATTGCCGGAAGCGATCAATGATTTTTTTTCATTTCCTGTGTTCTCAACTAGGGGGTAGAAGTCTTTTGGAAATAAGTAAGCCCGCGTTCATAAACTTTTGGACATAATTATCCGAACATTTTCCCCGGTGAATGATTTTTCTTTTGGTTTCGTCTTTTTTTTAGGATATGAATTTATTTAATTAATCTCGCGCGGCTGTTTCGAAGTAAAGGAAACCATTTGTATGTGTGTGTGTGGACAGGCTGCTTTCACAAGAGGAGCGATTCTTAGGGGAATAGAGAGATCAAGCATCGCGAAACGATGCCGGGCTGCTGCTTGTCCTAAAAGCATGAAAATTATGTTATTCCAAGTCGTCTCACTCATTTGAAAAGCCACTTGATACTTTCTAACACGCAAGAAATGAGCTCATATCAAACGAGTTTCTTCCACTTTTGGCAAAGCGCAAATTTTAGTCAAACGTTTGGTGTGAACGTGTTGCTTAATCTCTCTAATATCTTGTCCCCAAAAAGCTACATGCATGCATTCACAAGCGGGAAGTTTAGGATAAGGTATATGACACATAGAAAACCGATCCATCTGAGAAGAGAGAATATCATAATGATACTGAGATCCTTCGGTGGAAAACGAAGTGGCAGCCAATGTTCTCCTCCTGGTAAGAGCACAGCGATCCTGAAAGCGCAAATCCAGACCTCTCGCTACCCAAACGAAAATGCGGTACTCACCATTCTCCTCACAATGCCGGTTTCAACGCCCACCCCGGAACGCTACCTGCGTGCCGCTATGAAAACGGAACGGCTGTCTTCTCTTGCTCTGATGCATGCATACCGGGAAAGGACCACAGATTTGGAGGTTGTGGCCCCGTGATTTTTGGGTCAGAAAGAATTCCACAGGGATCCATAGAACTCAACAGAACTCGGGTTTTATATTGTCAAGATACGCTGGCATTTTTTCAAAATGTACCAGTGGGTTTTTTTAGTATTTAACAGACTGACCCAGAGTGCAATGATTTTTATAAGGGAAATCGCGTATATGCCGTTACGTCTTGGATTTTCTGGCGAAAACGGTTCCGTGTAAACAATTCCAAACCTCATCGATTTTGGCGTCGTTTCGAAGTCAAACCGTGTCGATGTGAAACTGAGTTCGTCTAAATGCTGCCTGAAATTGCGATGTTTAGTGAAGGGCGGCGTTTGGTATATAGGCTGTCACAAACATAATGAGCAAACGATAGGAAACAACATTGAAACAAATGAATGAAGGGGTAGTTTCTAAAGAAACTGTGGTGCTGCGTCGGTGGGGAAGTAGTATACAAAAATTTGGTTTTATCAACGGAGTTGATAATGTAAATTGGCCACCGTACAGAGATTCTAAAAGCTGACGTTTCGAGCGTTAGCCCTTCGTCAGAGCGAATCGAGGGATTATGGGTTACGTGTAGTTTTTATAGTAGAGTAGGAGCTACGCTATTGGTGGTAACATGGCAACGTGAAAAATAGGAATATATTAGTTAAATGAAAAGCGTCCGTTAATACCGTGAGGATTAAGGGTGCCGATTTGAAAGATGAATTTTTGTTCCAGATTCTTGCGGCTTTCCGTCGTACCTAGATGTAGGGAAAGGCCGCAGATAGCCATGTGTTTTTTGGAGTGGTTAGGCAGATTAAAATGGCGAGCGACTGGCTTGGATGCATCCTTGTCATTCTTCTCAACATCGCGAAGGTGTTCGCGGAATCGGTCACCTAGTCGTCTACCTGTCTCACCAATGTATAATTTATTGCATAACGTGCAGGTTATGGTACATTTGCGGAGGTACATGTGAAACGATCGGTGATCTTAACAGATCGCTTAGGTCCCGATATCTTGCTAGTGTTAACAATGAAAAGACAAGTTTTGCATCGTGAGCGCGCGCATTTGAAAGTGCCGGGTTGCTCGTTAGTTTTGAGCGCGCTTCTAACTAAAAAGTTGCCTACGTTTTTGTCGCGTTTGAATGAAATAAGCGGAGGTTGCGAAAAGATTCTACCAGTCTCGGGATCATTTTGGAGTAATTTAAAATTACTAAGAATGATGCTTTTGACTGCGTGATTATGAGGATGGAAAGTGAGGGTGAGTGGAATTCTGTCATTCTTATCTTTTTGTGACGTTTGTAGTGATGACTGTCGATCAAATTGTTGGGCGCGATGATGGCCCGCTTTGACCACAGAGACAGGATAGCCACGTTTTTCGAAGAACTGGCACATCTCCTCTGATTTGCTGGAAAAATCGGAGTCATCACTATATAGACGTCGAAGTCTAAGAAATTGAGAATAAGGGATGGAGTTCTTGACATGTGATGGATGTGACGATGAATACAACAAATAACTGTGTGAATCAGTAGGTTTGTAGTGCACACTAGTACATAGCACGTTGCCTCTAATAGAAACGTTGATATCTAGAAAAGCCAATGAAGTTTCCGAAATTTCCCAGGTATATTTAAGAGCCGGATGAAAAGAGTTGAGGTTATAAATTGATCGGATCGCGTTCTTCTCTGCTGGATGAAATAGCGCCGATGCAGTCGTCGATGTAACGGCCGTAGAGTTCAGGTTTGGGGCCGTTGTACTGACTAAAAAATTGGTGTTCAACATATCCTACAAAAAGATTGGCAGAGCTAGGTCCCATTCTTGTGCCCATCGCTACACCATTAATTTGTTTGTAATAGTTGCCGGCGAATGAAAAACAATTAAGCGTTAAAACTAGTTCGGCAAGGCGGAGGAGCGTTTCCGAGCTAGGTTCTTTGACAGTGCGTTGATCGAAAAAGTGTTTAAGTGCTTGAAGACCTTCGCTATTAGGTCGACTACTGCATCGACGACTGCATGTGTAAACTTGTGGTTGATTCGCGAACAAATAAAAGATGGATCATACAAAGCGTCCATATGTATAGCCGGATTTTAAGAAAATTTGAAGTGTCCAGTAGTCTAAACTTCATCCCAATTGTTCGTCAGTCTAATAACGTCTCGGAAGCGATGTTGCCGCGTTTTTGCAACAAAGGGTGCTTGACAAGGAATCCTAGGATTGTAAACGCATAGCTAGGGGGGGGGGGACGTTACATGTTACATTTACAGTAATTGCATTCACTGCCAAACTATTAAACTGAACTGAGTCGAGACATTAATTCTAAGATTTTATTTAACGTTTAGCATAATTAAGGTGCGTATGTTCTCTGTGAGTCTTACAGCGCACGCTGGAGTTTCATGTGAAGTTCATGGTAGGTGAACAGCTCCGATGGAAAATAATTCCAAAATATCTCTAGCATGAGTCCCACATCTACGTCGATCTCACCCGCGCTTTGCATGGCTCTTTGCGATGCCATTAAAGGATCAATCATTTTTTCAATTAACAAACTCAAGATTTTTGCTAAAACTACATGGTATAAAATCTTATGGGAAAACTCTTGCTTGTATTGTCTCGATCCCTTCATGTCTTCTGCATAGTTCCAAGGCCTCTCTTTTTTATATCGCGCACTACCCAGCGACCACAAGAAGAAACGTCACGTCTTTGTTGAGCGATTTCCCACCGATGTTATCAAACATGATTCTCTTTGACTTTCGTTGCCGTCACTCCAGCAGTCGTCCAGGTTGTTATAAGCCTCTTTTAGCTCCAAAATCTTATCAAGACACCTTTCAACTTCATCAATGTTCTCTACTATGTCTTTTAACTCTCTCCTTGTGAGTAGTGCGTTCATCTCGATGGGCCTTGTGGGACCTTTCGGGGAGATAAAAACTAACCTTAGGCGACAAGTGATGTTACTAAGTTCATAGAAAGTTAGTAGCGAGTTTGAAGAACGAGTTTGAAGTAGTGTGTAACACTGAGTGGTCGCTTCAGTGCCAACAGAAATCACTTGATTGCTGTGGAACTTGATAATTGGCTAAAACATTGCCGCGCGCCATCGAAAACTACACTTTGGGGCCTTTTTAGAAACTCCGGCTTTGATCCAACCGCCATCCGCGACCTGTTTTAAAGCGCATGCTCCCTGATATGTTTGCCGACTGTGACATGAGCCAGCTGTGTCATGCGCATTTCTTTACAATAATTCCGCTGCTATTTATTGTGCCCGCGGGTAACATGGTGTCCCTTAAGCGTCACGTCAGATGTCACGTGATGATACGGTCACTAAGTAACCGCCGCAAATGGTCAACAAAGCCAGTTTCGACCCATGGCCGAGGTCCCTTTTCCCGTAATTGTCAAAGGAACCAAAGGGACTAGGTGATCTGGTGACGTAATTCGGAGGACTGGGGAGAAAAATTTCAACGCCGTATCCCACAACCGCGCGCGGCCCTGAATGTTATTTCCGAATTCAACACGGCAGAGGTGAGGTTAGATCTCGGCGGTTTCTACTTGAATGTTCGTTCAGTAACAGAAATGTGGGAGACACGGAATGATCTGTTGAGTTTTGGCGATGGAAATACTGCAGGAAATTTGGAAACAAAACCTAAGGCCGCGCGCGGTTGTGGGATACGGCGTTAAAAATTTTCTTTCCAGTCCTCCAAATTACGTCTCCAGATCACCTGGGAAAGAAACCTCTGTTAGCAGGGAACTCTTGCCTTACCATTTTTGTTCACTCTGAATGTTTGCATTCTTTGCCTCTTGACCAATTCCCATGCCAAACCAATGACAATGAAAGCGGGTAGTGTACCCAGCAGCAAACATAGACTCTTCCGAACAAGTGGCTCGGTCGAACTAAATAAATATAAACGCTGGTTCCATGGGTTGCTTTGTACAATATCCTACGCAAACAAAAAGATGTTTAATAAGGATAAAAAGCTTAATGAACAACGAAATATAAATAACGGTTATGAACACGAAGAAGCGTCGTAATATTATGAACAAACATGTTGTAACATTCATTTTCAAAAGTAACTGTCATAACCAACCATGGACTCAGATCCTTCGAAATTAATATATCATGGTTTTTTTCAAAATTATAACGGTTACTTTTGAAAGTGTATATTGTGGTCAAGATCATAGTAAAAAGTTATTGCTTTGCCGTGTTTATCACCACTATTTGTAGTATTATATTTCTCATTGTTAAGTTTCGATGGCCAAAGAACAAGAAACGATATGACGCAAAAAGCCTTAGTTCGCATTCGCTAAGGCCTGAAGGCGAGGCCAGGGTCTAGCAAGAACTCTGTCCTTTTTCCGTAATTTATTTTATCTTCGGGGTCTCGAATGACGTCTAGCGCATGCGTAAGGCTCTATTCCCCTATCAATCGTTTAATTTATTTCTTTCATTACTTTTATTTACTTCTTATCGATTTTATCTTGATTGTCTAAATTAAGCGTTTCTAGTTTTATCGATTTCTTTCGGCTACAATGTTGAAGCAATCGGTTTTATATGTTTTTCCTATATTAAGCCACTTCAAAAAGTTGATTTACGTTCAGTCCTTCAGTTGTTCAAACGATGGATAGCGCTATCGGCCGGAAATATCACTATTCAGTGATTTATCCGGTAGATAGCGCTATCCATCCTTTAAACAGCTGGGCCGGGCCAAATGTATAGGCGATCGAGTTTCTCAATCTTTTAGTAGACATTATACTTACAATGTTTCGAAGCATGTATTTGTAAGCAATGTCCGTTTTGAAGTATTCCTCGCTGCTTCGTCGAACACAAATTTCCAAACGTCGCCTATCCTCTTTTGGAAGTGGGAGAAAAATTCTGATAGAAAATAGACGATCCAAGATTTTCACTCTTTCGAACCGACCTAAATCGCCTCTGTTTTTCCAGTCGTTGTTAATCAAGTAATTTGCAGTAAACGCATCTAACAGCAATCCGTCAACTTCGTCTTTAGCAAGACCTTCAGCGAGATCCTTTATATCTTGGTACTCTGAAAGGAGAGGGAAGAGCGCGCGTTGTCTTGTTGGTTACATGTCGCCAAAACCTTAAATTAGGGCCGATTTACACGGTACGATTTTTTGCGCATGCGACAAGCTTACGACAGACCTACGAAACAATTGTCGCAGCGTTTTAAAACATGTTTTAAAATGCTACGACATTTTTTTTTACGTACGCGACAAGCGTAACCGAGTTGTAGGCCTGTCGTAAACTTGTCGCATGCGACAAAATCGTACCGTGTAAATCGACCCTTAAAGGCCATGTTACACGAGGCAATTTTTCTTGCAACTCGCATCGCAACAAACGTTGCGTTGCAAGTTGCGAGAAAAAATTCACGTGTAACACCCCATTTTGCAATTGCAATTGTTGCGTTGCGAGTTGCGAGAAAAGTAGAACGACCCTCTACTTTTGGCAACGTTGCGAGACAGGTTGCTTGCGTGTGACATCCCCTCTGCAACTTGCCGCAACGCAATTTTGTCAGAATGGGCCACTCAGAGCTCATCTTTTAGGCGACATAGCGCGTCCGCCATCTTGTTTGTTATTGTACGCGTTGCAAGTTGCGAAAGAAGTTGCCAACGTGTAACATACCCTCTGCAACTTGAAAGGTTTTTTGTTCGTCATCGTTGCGTTGCGAGTTGCAAGAAAAATTTCCTCGTGTAACATGGCCTTAAACTTACTCATTTTAAGTTGTTGTTTTGACAAGTACGGTAATGTACACAAATGCGCCTCGCACGTGCTGCACGTTCACTTCCGCTCTTTTGACCCATAGACTAAAATTACGGACCTTAACATCTCCGACGGCAACGTCCGAAAACGTCACCTAGCTCAAAATGTAACTTTAATTTGCTCTTTGATAAGTCTTTCGCAATTAGTCTCTCTCGTTCACGTAGTACAGTCTGGGCGAAGTATCGTAAAAATAAAAAAAATGAAAGATTTTCTTTTGCATGCTCTCAGTTGTCATCAAAACCTAAAATTTGGTAATTTTACGCCGTCGTTATGCAGAGTACAGCACAAATATGTGCTAAAATCCGTGTGACACGTGCAGCACGATTGTTAATGCTCTGTTAACCAATGCCGGATATCATTGTTTTCTGGCCGGTTGTCGTCGTCGTAGATCTCAAGGTGCCTATTACTGCTTTTGGGCGTTAAGTCGTTTGCCGTAGCATCTCATTCGCACCAAAAACCTTAACGTGACACGTACTAAAGAGATTTAGATATACAGCATTCGTACTCGGTACACGAGCATGCAATTAAATCATCTTAGTAAAATCGTGCTTCAACTTTGTTACTCCACGAGATAGCAACCCCGTTATAAAAGTAACGAGAGAGGGCGCCACAAATACAGAAAACGAGGGGAAAGTAAGCATCCAACGAGAATAATTCGCTCTCTTGGGTCTTACGAGTGCTAAGATATTGGAACAAAATGCGAGCAACAATAGCTATATTTACGGGTTCTCAAAGCAACAATATACATGAGTGATGCATTTGCAACGCTAATGTGTGGGCCGGGGGTAACTCTTCATCACTAGTTGTAAAGAGACTATGCTAAGAATCACGCATATTTTGTAAATAGCTGCTTTCCTCGTATGCTCACGTTGTCTAGGGTTGTGAGAGTTGTCTAGGAGGTGTGAGGTGTAAAATTGAAATGTACAAGAGGAAATTTTATCATAGTTCATTAGGGATGTCTCCAAGGAAATTGTACTTAATGAAACCGCTCACTGTTTTTAATTTTTTGAGGGGCTGCCTCAATGTTAAACGGAATATTCGCCAAATTAAGGCACTATAAAGAAAAATTGGTAGCTTCACTTCCATCTCTTGTATGTTAATTTCTAAATTGTGTATTTCCATATTCCTATTAAGGAAATATTCTTTTTCTGTGATGTTATGACATTAAGACTAACTCCCATATTTTACACATGTATTATATTTTTGAAGAAAAGATACGCATTGCAAAAATGTCATTATTAAAAATACGTAAATGGAAATACGATGTTCTCGTTGTTCTTCTTTCATTTTCCCGTCTATCCATTCCTACAACAAACTGTATTTCCCATAATACCTTTCGGTGTTATGTTTTCTCAGAATACGCTTAGTGCTTGCAATTTGTGTGATTCTGGGATCATGGTGGTTATTATTTAGTCCTTCAAGGTAAGTTGTCAGAAAAGAGTTAACTGTTTTCATTGTTTTATAGTTTACCTCGTAATTGCTTTTCTCTCAATATTGATTTGATTTGAATCAGCCGATTGGATCGCATCTCGAAACTGAGTTTCAAAGGGAAAGGTTAAAGTAGTCATAAAAGTATAAAAGAACACATCTAACGAGCGAAGAAAACTACGACACCTGTTTGTAATAAATAGATATAGAAACACAATATAGAATCCGATACAACTAGTTTAATTTTAAATGATAATACTGGGGGACGATCTCAGTCATAAACTAAGGACTAGTTAAAGGATACTTTAAATCTTAACAGAAGTGTTCTCTTCACACACTTCACTAATTGCAAACACTTGCAACTGTAAAGTAACGATGGAAAATATAGAGTCCGTTTTATTTCGTTAAACAATAAAAAAAATAAATAACTTGTCGAGGTCTCAACGAATTAGAAATAAATAAAAGGCCGTAAATAAAAGCTTGTCGATTTCATCTGCAAGAAAAAAATAAACCAGTTCAAAGCAGAATTGACGGCGGTACAAACTGCGACCCAACAAATTCTTGAATTAAATAGCGTGGCGTGAAAAAGGGCCATTCATTTTTAAAGTGCGAGCTTTTCGAAATGAAAATCGAAAGCACAATTTTTTCGCTTAAAAACCACTGAGCATTTTTTTGTTTGGCTTTTTTTTGTTAGGCTTTAATATTTTAATTCCCCATATCCTCCTTCTGTTAAGGACAAAAATGGTTGTATTTAATGAAACTTTTAACACTTTGGATCTAAACAATTGTCTCTTTCATGTAGAAAATAAGAGATGGCGTCCAGTCAAAGTAGTCCAGGAATCAAGCTAAGTTCTAAACGACCAAGACTTAGTTCTAACTATGACAAATGCATCAAATGTCAAACAGTCAATAAAAACGAAAAACTTCAAAATGGAATGGAGTCATCTGTTAACAAATTTATAGAATGTGCCAAACAAAGGAATGATGACATTTTCATACGCATTTCGCCCGACCTCAAAAATAACACATTCTTAATAGAAAATGTTAAGTGGCATAAATCGTGCTACAGCACCTACACCAGTAATGAGAATGTTAAATACCACGCTAGCACACAACATGACGCTTTGGCATCACAGCCTTCAACATCCGTTACTCTACGAAGTTCAGTCATGGCTACGAATTGGAAACTGTGTATGGTTTGCCAGCAGGTTAAGTGTAAAGGAGAGAGGGATCTGACGCAGGTTGCTAATTTGCAAGTGTATGACACATTGATGAACGCCGCTAAATGCCGAAATGACGAGACGATGATGATGAGAATTCGTGGTGAGGATCTGGTTGCTATGGAAGCCAAGTACCACAGAGGTTGTTATCGAAGATATACAGCTGCTGCATCATCATCTAAGTCCAATGGAAGTGACAATAATATCCAGGTTGAGTATGGCAGCGCGTTTCTGAAACTGATCAACGAAATTGAACAAAAGCTGGTTAAAGAGGGAAGAGCTTACGACATGGCGACGCTTTTATGTATGTATAAACGTCACCTTACTGATTCTGGAATGGAGAAAGCCGTGGCTGACATGTATAAAGTTCAAAACTTGAAGAGAAAATTAATTCAACACTACGGCGAAAAGATACAATTCCATCAACGGTACGAGAGAAATAGATCTGAACTTGTTTGCAGTTCCTCACTGAATCTTGCAGAAATCATTAACCTTGTTGCGGAACTAACCGAAGCGACAAAAGATTCTCGAAATGCCCCTACACTGGCCGACACGTGTGCCCAGGTGCTGTATCACGCAGCCATTATTCTTCGAAGTGAAATGAAGAGTGTCACTGGAATTGAAACACAGCCGCTGAACGTATCTGACATAAGTATACAGAAGGCTACAGAAGTTGTACCTGCAAGTCTCAAGCAATTTTTAAGATGGTTGTTGCAATCTCAGAGAGCATTTGAAGGAGAGGGACTGTCCATCGACGACCCCAACGATTTGAATGAAAGTGTTCTAAAGGAGAACGAGACAAGGAATATTTTAGCTATCGGCCAAGATATTATATCTTGTAATTCAGGGGGCAGGAAGAAAATGCCCAAAAATGTAGGCCTTGGGCTGGCTATGAAAACCATGGTGCGGGGAAAGGAAATAATCACCATGTGAAACCACCATGGCCACTGTGTAAGCTACTGGGAATGTGAACAGATCGACACAAAATGGGCAGAAATGAGTTTGAATCAGTTTGAAGAGGAAGATGGATATTATCAAGCAATTCTGCCTTCGAACGTTGCGAGTGATACATTTGTGCAAAGTGCTGCAGACAATGCAGACTACTTGCAGGATAGTGTTGCTGGGAACGAAAGTAGACACGTGATGAGTATGGCTTTTTACCAGGAGGGGTTTGCACTAGATCCAAAGAACCTGGTTCTCCCTACGCAGAACATTAGCAAGGTCAGAAGACGAGCATTAACATCTGCTGAGACAAAACTGTACGAACTTGGTTCACCAGTAAGACGCCATTACCCACTTTTGCCAAACAAGTCAAGGCAAACTTCTTTCAACAATGTGCATTGGAGAGAGAAAAGGTACAAGGATTGAATCAAGCCTGGGTGTTTACCAGAAATACCCCAACAAAGCTGGTCACTGTTGAAGTAGGTCAAACACAAGACAAGCAGAACGTTCCAGGGTGGACTGGCTTTCATGCTATAGTCACTGTGAACAACTCTCGACCAACCCGTATAGGTTTTCCTCCGATGATACCTGCACCTGTTAAAGAACCAAACACAGTATACACATGCCTGAAAAGTCTGGACAAAACCTTCCGCGAGAGCTTACGTTAGAAGAATGCAGTAGTAACTTTCGACGAAGGAATTTACTGTGAGGCCAAGCGCATTCAGTGGGCCACTTCACCAGAACTGGACAATGTAATTGTTCGACTGGGAGGGTTTCATCGAGCTAAAAACTTCCTCGGTGTTATTGGCAAGCGCATGACAGAATCAGGTGTCGAGGATCTTTGGATCGAGAGTGACCTATGTGGTAGCAATGTCGTAACGAAGATAATCAGCGGGACGCACTATAATAGAGCAATAAGAGCTCATAAACTAACTCTTGAAGCATTGGAGAGATGACAGTGGAACAACTTTATGGAACGGTTGGAGAAAAACGGAAAAATGGAGGAGACAGAGATGAATTGCATCAAAGAGAAGAAACAGAGGTTGCTCAGTCTTTTCCAACAAGGGCACAACTCAGTACTACAACAACGAACTGAAATCCGACAGAAAGCAATTGAGCTCGGTAACTTGCTGATTGAGAAGTTTAGTCCACTGTATATCCAGTTCAAAGAACATGGTCGTAAATGCTCGGCTTTGTTTGCATTTTGGAATGAATACATGGAAATGGTGTGGTTGTTATTGAATTTCATTCACGGTGACAGAGATGCGAGTTGGCTTTTGCATCTTGAAACATTCCGTGCAATGCTACCCTATGACAGAGCATTTCACCACCTAAACTACTTTAGATGGGGAACAGTTTACCTAACGGATATGAAGATGCTGCAAGAGGTCGCCCCAACAGTACATCGAGATTTCACTGAGAATAGAGCCCACGCTGTTTCAACGTCATCTTTCGTGTCATCGTTCAATTCTGTCTCACCAGACATGGCATTGGAGCAGACAGTGAACAGAGATTCCAAAACCAAAGGAGGAATTGTTGGAGTTACCGGCATGGAGGGCACAAGAGATAGGTGGGCACTCACAGCTCATATGATGGCAGCTGCAACAGCGTCTTTTAAAGTTATGAGTGGGACTTCAGCAAGCTCAAGCTGCCATAAAGAACTGGGGTCACAAAGAATTGAAAGAGATGAAAATGACGTGAATAATATCATTCAGTGCATTGAAACGAAATTGGTGAATCCATTCGATATCAGTCAGTACGAGGGAGAAAAGATGCCACTGATCAATATCGCCACTGGGACAGTTGTATCATCTGAAGTTTCGGAATCTTTACTCAGTGCTAAGGAGCAAGGAGAAAAGGTAATGGGGGAGTTTGTCCAAGCCAGGCTAATATCTGACAAGGAGAATTTCTGGGATCCTTTGAAGAAAATCAACATCAAAACCTTTCAAAGTCTGAACAAACCTATTAAGTCAAGTAAGAGAAAACAGGCTCTGAAGACAATCAACCTCGACAGGCAGGTGTATAGTAGACTTCTTGTTGTGCCCAAAGACCGTGACATTGATCTAGAAGAAGTGCAGTCGTATGAACTTGCATCTGTTCCCCTTGCATTGGCCAACATGGATGGGTCTTTGAGGAAACCAACCAAGAGTACTTTGCTGAAGGAACTTGAAATGGACAGTCTTTCAGAGAGCACACTTCCTGCTTATAGTCTTCATCAAACAGCGTACATAGTTGACCTTTTGGCAATCATTCAGATGTTGTCGAAAGGACAGATGAAAACATTCGGAGAGCTATCTGACAAAATTGCAGGAACTATCATTGCTAAATTTCAGTTCGCCAGTCAAGTCCATATTGTCCCAGACCGATATGATGTAGAAGACTCGATAAAGTCGGGAGAAAGATCCAGACGATCTCAGTGGATGGCCATAGAAATAAAGATTCAGAGCAGAGAAATGAAGTTGCCGGCCAGTCTCAAGCGTTATTTGTCCAGTGGAAAAAACAAATCTAATTTGTTGACGTTTCTACTTTCTGATTGGTGTGAGAACCTTCCCGGACAACTCAAGGATGGGCAAACACTCATTCTAGCATCACAAGATGGATCAGCAGTGAAAGTTACCAAGACGTTGAACAGAGAAGAGATAATTCCTCTCTATTCCGACCACGAGGAAGCAGACAGTAGAATTTTTGTGCATTGTGAATATATCACAAACCAGTTCTCAAACAACAGTAATTCTATCAAGAGGATAATCATTTTTTCCCCAGACACGGATGTGGCAGTCTTATGCTGGTATCATTTTAGCCAACTGCAGTCCATTGAAGAGCTTTGGTTCCACACAGGTACTGGAAGATATAGAAGGTTCATTCCCGTGCACAAAGCTGTTGAAAAAGTGGGGCAAGACGTGTGCAATCTCTTACCGGCCATGCATGCTTTGACAGGATGCGATTCCACGAGTACCCTAAACGGCATAGGCAAAAAGAGAGGGTTCATTACACTGAAGAAACATAAAGATGACCTTCTTGGACTGAACAACCTGGGTACAGACTGCACAGTCATAAGCGATGAAACTTTGATTGCTTGTTTCAAATTTATCGGTCTTTTATATGGAGAAGCTACTTCAAATTTGAACCATCTCAGGTACAAGCTTTTTACTAAGAAACACCTGGAGAGCAGCAAACCTCCGCCAACTGAGGATAGTGCATTGTTTCATGTCAAAAGAGCCAACTATCAATGCTTCATTTGGAAACATGCCCGAGACAGGAGGCTTTCACTAACATCACCAGATGGAAATGGGTGGTCAAAGGATGAGATGGGAAATCTTGTTCCAAAATTGATGGAGAAAGATCCAGCTCCAGAAAGTCTCTTGGAACTGATTGTGTGCAGGTGTAAGAAGGGATGCAACGCGAGATGTTCTTGCCGGCGAGTTGGACTCTCCTCCACGGCCGCTTGCCCTTGTGAGAATGAATGCAGCAACCTCCAAGAAAATGACGACGACGAGGAAATTTAATCCTTTGTATCAGTTTATATCCTTTGTGTCAATTCTGATGTCATTCACTTGTGCAATAAAGGCATGCTGGCAAAGCGCTTATTAAGAAAACACTGATTAGTATTAAAGGGAACCTCCACTCCTACCAAACAATCACTTTAAACTGCAGGATATAGTATTTGCAATAACGTTAATTTTATTTTTTTTCCAAGAGAAGAGTGTCTATAGTGGAGAAAAACGAATTTAAGAATCGCGTATTTTTGTTTTCAAATTTCCTGGGCGCCGCCATCTTGAATAATTGTGACGTGTCTTGGTTGCTCTTTTGTTCTGACACAAAGAGCTTTTGTCTTATAACAAAAGAGCAACCAAGACACGTCACAATTATTCAAGATGGTGCCGTCCCTGAACTTTGAATACAAAAATAAACGATTCTATAATTCATTTCTTTAAGGCAAACGCGCTTTGTTAGTTACAGTGTAACGAACTCAACCGGGGCCACCCAACGTTTTTCAGCCAATCACAAGACGACTTCAGAACAAAAGAATCGGAGTTCGTTCATTTCGGACTGTACTTGATGCGAAAGGCAATGTGAAAGTGGATTGCGACGCTTCTATTTCCGACGAAATGTTGTTCATTTTCATCACCGGAAAGGGAAATAAATATTTTCTACATGGCAGCCAAAAATTTTGAGAAACAGGCCAAAAAATAAATATATTTACAAAGCAAATTTGGGCCTCGAATGCTAAAGACGTATTCATCGCAAATATGTGTACCGAATGGCAGCCTTGAAGAGTTCAGGAAATACATTTACCGTAAACCCATGGACCGGGAATTATGGAGACGAAATGTACTGGACAGCTATATTTACCGAATGACGGCCGGGAACGTCCAGGATGACAGAGTTAACACAAACATTGAATGACGGCCAGGAATTTTGAGACTAAAACTCACGGAATGAATACGGAGAACGTACGGCGGGACGGCGGAGAGGAAACACAAATATATTTACTGGATGACGGCAGGAATTTTGAAGACAAAACGCCATGAAACGTACTACCGAACACAATTTATTCACGGAATAAAAACGACGTGTACTGTTGCACTTGGGAATTTTTCAAAAAGCTGAAATTGCATTCGCCGAAGCAGCTCGTGAGAATTTCAGCTTTTTGAAAAACTCACTCGCGCAAATTGATTCCAAATTAAACTCGAAACCGTGTGGCTATCTACACATAATGCCCTGTAATATGAAGTAAGGATGAGAATACTTCTGTTCAAATTAATGTTGCAGGTTGTAAAAATTTATCGGCCTTCAAGATTGTAGCTGGTCCGACGAAATTCTGTTTCGTCGACCTTCGCGTCAACTGCTGGCGATCCGTTATAGCAGACAACTCAAAATATTTTATTAAGCCCCTCGTTGTTTCAGTATTGTTGAGTCCAATACTGATATAAAGTCCGTTGTTTGTCTTCAACGTTGCAGTCATTCCGAACATAACGCATATTTTACTACATTACGATGCAAGTCTGTCAACATTCGCGACCGTCGAGCGACCGTCAAGTCGTTCGGAAAACATATTTGAAAAAATAAGTCAAATTTGCATTGAATCTCTTTTTTCTTCAGTCAAGCCATCATTGGAAAATGTATATGTGTTTGGTCCGTTTCAGTTTTGAAAATTCGCGGCGCCCGGCAGTGAAAATTTTCAGTCGTCTCTTCTTTGATGGAAATAAACAACCTTTGTACCGCAAGTCTCTCATTTGTGATTGGTCCGAAATGAACGAGCTCCGATTCTTTTGTTCTGAGCTCGTCTTGTGATTGGCAGAAAAAGGTTGGGTGGCCCCGGTTGAAATCTTCAAACAAATTTGATTCTTAAAATTAATTCGTGTGATTTGAAGTAAACTTATTGTCAGAGTGGAGGTTCCCTTTAAGTAAATATTCTTGAGGTAGGGTAGGGGCACAATGAGCGACCCATCACGTTCATGAACGAGAGAAGTACAGGTTAAATGATTACTAAATGAGTGCAGTGACCAACTAGCAGAGTAAACTTCTATTTTTCCCTGAGATAAACGTAGAAAATTTATAAGCCTGTTTTAGTCACAGACGTGATTTCCCAATGCTACAGGCAACTTAGGTTGCAAAAATTAGTTTTTTTTTATTTAGTTTTATATTGGATGTAATTGAACACTCTATATATAGAACATCCTATTGGTGTTCTATGAGGAATGCCGTTCTCTGATTAGCTGCTGTACCCACTACCTATTATGTAATAGATAGTGAGTAGTGTAGCAGCTTTTTGGCGTTTTTCGAAGTGTCTGTGAAGAGTAATTAAACTTCGTTTAAAAAGTAAAGTTTTAAATGACTATAAGGCCTGGTTCATAAGTTGCATTTCTGCCATGTCAAATGCAATTCAAACAAAAGATAATGAAGGAAATTATCTCATTATCTATTGTCTCAATTGCATTCGACACGGCAGAAATACCGTGCCTGGAGGTTTACGAAAACAATTACATTTGCTCTCGATTTCTATGCGTGAACTATCACTAAATTGCTCAATATTTTTCTCAGTAGTCTTTAATTGATATGCAAAAGGGACTTTATATAAAAAAAGAACAAATGTAAAATGCCCTCCCCAAAAAGATGTACTCGGCCATATTGACTTTGTCCGTTTTTGTCAATTTTATGACGTCACAATCTGATCACGTGACCTATTATAAACATCATGTTATCCAAGGCATGAACTCTATCTTGTCAAAATTTTGTTTTGTTAGACATAATCTGTTCATGACCATAGGTGATACCCCTCGTCCCAGATTGATGTGAAAATCACTTTAGAAAACACATAAATACTCAGGAGTGGTGTACTTTGAGGTGCTGCAAATTACCATGGCCCACTTGGCCAGCTCCACTGCCACCCCATTGTTATTCAATAATGTCTAAAGAACATTGCTGGGTGAATTAAAGTCTGCCAGCTCGCCGAGTAAACGAAATCATTTTTTAACCCCCTTTCCCAGCGCGGGCACCCGGACTAGTACCCTCATCACCTCTAAAGCATTGATTTACGCACAGATATTTTCTCTAGGATAATGTGGCCTTGAAATTTAAATTCAAAGTCAAATTGTCCGGAGAAACACATCCAGTCTTCGCATAATATTCAACAATTATCATACGATGTACTTCATCCTGCCTTTTATTGGCCGAGAGCCCACTACTTGTATTGCAAATAGCTGCCTACAAATTAGTCTGCTCATGCATTCTACCGTCTAAACGTGTTTCACTGCAAATAATATTCTACTCATGAGTAATAGTAATCACGCTCTTGTGTGAAAAACAGGGGCAGATTACTTCCTTGAGTTGGTAAAGAGCGATTTAAATATTAAAAAATTACTTAGTGAAGGAATGATACAATTATTGAACTTGGTTATCGCAAAATATCGTTATTTCTCAGTTATTTATCGTGATCTGCTCGTCATTAGTGAATCTCGACATCTTCCGATAACCCAGTTTAATAATTACCAATTGGTTTTCTGTTATGGGTGTGGGGCTTCTTTGTACGGAGATGATCATTGTGTGTAAATTTCATGACCCTAGCATTAGTAGTTCCAGAGATACAGAGGGGGGTCCGAGGAGCCCCCCCCCCCCAGTCACAGATTGACCAAAAAGCCCAGTCTGAATAGGGTTAAAACGAAAACCTTCCGTTTGCAGTACTTCGCTTCACTTTAGCGAATTATATAATCACTGTCTTTCATTATTTATTATTATTTTTTTTTTCGCGTGACACCGGTGCTGCATTGGTTTCAATTAAATTTTGGCGCGGGAAATTTTCGCGGCCAGCGACCGGGTACGAATGCATTGCCCATGCTCGTGCGTTTGACCGCGGTTAATCTTTAGTCTATCTGTAGCCTGCGATAGAAGGGGAATCGAAATCGGGCGCGCGCGCGCGAGGCGATGCGGGGATGGGGGGAGGGGCGGTTGGGGGAACGGAAGCTTCCTCTCTCCCTCGCTCCGCGCGTTTCGCGCGCGCCCAGTTTTTCCCCTTCCTTCCCCTTCCTGGCGCCTGCCACGCAGACTACTCTATCTGTCAACAGTCTATTCAAGGATTCTGGGAAAAATTGATAATATAGTCGTGAAGCAAAGGATTCTGGGAAGAGGGTCCAATCCTCCTTGAGTTCGGAAAGAAGAAAAAGAATAGGCCTAGGACTTTTACACGCGAATCGCGTACTGCCATTGGTGCTTTTGATGTCACATGACCTCCGGACGTCATTTTCGCGCGCTTTTCGCCTGATTTATTTGTTGGTGTCGAGCAAGGGTTTGCGGTTTTGTTGTGCTGACTTCTTTGCTGAATAATAGCGGTATGTAGCCCTACATGATCATATTTATTGTGTTATATTGCAAAGTAGATTTTTAGTAACCGAGGCAGCGAGTCTGGCTTTCAAATTCCATCGCAAACTTCTGGAAGGAATTCTCTCGTGTCAATGCGTCGAACTCAACCTTCGTAAGGCTTCTTGCTGTGTGTTAAAGTTCCCGACCCTACAGTTTTCTTCACTCCTCAGGATAGTGTCCGTACTGCCTCATACTCAATTATGAATTCTCAAACAATATTTCCGATTCTAACTGCAACTCGTGTAAAACATATCGTTATGCCGTGGTCTGCTGATGTTCACTTTGAATGAAAACTGACCTCATCTTGTAGTATTTTAGTGTTTTCGACCATTTCTGATTGAATAGTTTCGTGAGAAATCCTCTTAATGAACAGAGTTCTAGTTTGCATGTTTTATGGTTACTTCGTGTATGCGGAATTCCCTCGCTGATTTGTTGCCAAATATGAAAACAACGTGTATGTGTTATCTGATATGCCACAAATTTTGTACGTGTGGACACGTGCAACCATAAGGGGCACAGCGGGGGTGGGGGGTGGGGGCTCTCCCCTTTACAGGCAAAAATTTTAGGCCTACAGGGTGTGGTTCCATACCCACCCCATGGAAGGTCATGGGAAATTCTGAGGCCAGGGGGTGGTCTCAACAGCCAATTACATAAGGGAAAGTTTGAGGGTTAATGGATATTCCAGGGGGGTGGGTTCAAATGAAAAAAACCTTCTGTGGGGGAGGTATAGATATTTTCCTGTACCACACTTTTTTAGACCCAAAAGGTCAGAAGCCATCAAGTCATGCTTCACATGGGAAGTTTGGAAGGCATGAACGAAGCATCAGAGTTGCTCGTAAATGTCAGCTTGTGCTGTTAACATGCTCCTTTGGATTATGGAGAATGCTTTCGTGTGCTGATTTTGATTGGGCAAATCTATTAGCTATGTTATAATTTCTTAAAACCAAGGTACCTTGTCATAAAAAAAAAAAAAATTATGGCCGAGAGAACAAAATTTAATAACTCCACTGAAATTTTAGTAAAAGCAATAATTTTATTATTTCCTAAAGGGGCTGTAATGGTCATGGTTATGGTCATGCACAAGCAGTTGATAAGCAGTTGATATCGCTGCTGCAGTCAAATGTGTTCAAGCATAGCCACCCGACTTTAGAAGTTTTACATCTTTTGACAAGTTTTTGATTAGTTTTGTAACCATTCAATTTCTTTTGCATATCAAACACAGAAGGCTTGAAATCAAAGTTTGAGTACAATAGAATTCCGGAAAAACCTTTTGCTATGTAAAAAGTTAAATTTGACCAAAGTTTGGGCAGGAATAAAATCCCACCTAAATCCAACTTGGACATTTGATAAACAAACATGCAACATTTTTCATCACATGTTCATCAGTCCGGGAGAATGCCAGTTTTGGAAGAAGCGAGAACAATGGATTACGTCACGAACCATAACATGATCACCATGGCGATGGGCATTTTCAAAACATTATAAATGGCGGCCGAATTCGGGGGAATGTAGGGATAAAAGTATTCGCTTTATTTTGGATTTCATTTCGACTTTTCTTTGCCTAATTCTAGGAAAAGTCGTTTTGTACGGATAATGACCATTCTCGTGATAGAAATAGAATATTGAGCGTATTTTATTGACCGTAACATGCACGTAGTGCTCAGAGCATTAGCAATGTCGATGCTTCTTGTATAAAACCAAGGTTCATTTCCACGCGAAGGTCACGCCGTTTACGCCAAGATATTAAGGTATTGAATCGAAAAAGGCAGATACACGTGGAAGATCTTTTGCGTAACTTGTATCAGTGGAATGCAGTCTGGCTATGTAATCTCGATTTTCAAACAGGTAAAATAGTTTTTCAACTCTTCGCCAGTTTTATTCCATGTTTAGTGAAATACATCATAAGAGAGTTCTTGTGTTTGCAGTACTTTTTGTCTCGTAAATATTCGATTTTGTTTAGCCAGGTCGATTGCTTAGAGGTCAAATGTGATGTAGTGTTTCTTAAAATCCGCACAGAGTGCAAAACCAACGTTATGTGGTCTTCGGTCGTTGTAGTTTACTTCGGATAAACACTGGCTTTCATTTCCTGAATAAATCAGTGGTTTTGTTTTAAATGAGTCACAGTTTGCTTGTATCTCAAGATAATAATCCAACAAAAGTCTAACTACTGTTTTGTCACTGTCAGATGCTAATATTACTTATATAATTATTGGTGCACAACTCAACATTTTTCCAAATTCCTTGGGCAAAAAATAAAATACTTGTGAACTTGGTCACACTCTACACCAGATGATGTTTTGGAATAGTGTTCAAGGCTTCGAGGCATGACTAGCCTGTGTATATATTAGTAGAACCAAGAATACTAGTCTGCTTTGATGTATCAAATGTGTCCCTATCAGTCAGGAACAGGGCCGTACATAGCGGGGGGAGGGGGGGGGGGGGCAGTTGACCCCGCCAGGAAAGCTAATGTTCTTTTCTAACATAGTGTTTGATTTTGTTGGGCTGTATATGGCAGATCCCTGTGAAGGTTTGTGGAGTTTGCCCCCGCAGACAAAAATCCTAGGTACGGCCCTGAGGAAGTTATTACTCCTCAAAGTACAATTATTCAAAGTAAAATCATCTCAGAGTTTTGTTTTTGTAATGTCATCTAAAGTTGAAAAAGGGGGTTGCTAAAAGATACACAGGGTGTTTGGACACTGAGACTTTTATCCAAAAAAATTTCTTTCCCCCTTTCTTCACAAAATGCTAATCACAAAGGTTTTCCAAACTTAATTATTGTGGCTGGTTTAGAGTGAATCTTTCCTTCCTTTAGTTTGTTTAACTTCTCAAACAATTCAGTGTGATGCTTCACATTGTTGCAAAATCATGCACTGCTAATTAACTCTAACATTTCTGAATGCCCTGTATATGCATCTTTTCAGTAATTTGGGGCAGTGCCTAAAAGTTTGAACACTGAGACTTTGAACCAAAAAAATTTCCCTCCCCCTTTCTTCACAAATTGCTAATTACAAAGGTTTTCCAAACTTATTGTGGCTGGTTTAGAGCGAGTCTTTCCTTCCCTTAGTTTGTTTAACTTCTCAAACAATTCAGTGTGATGCCTCACATTGTTGTGAAATCATGCAGTGCTAATTAACTCTAACATTTCTAAAGGTCCTGTATATGCATCTTTTAATTTAGGGCAGTGCCTAAAAGTTTAGACACTGAGACTTTTATCCAAAAAAATTTCTCTCCCCCTTTCTTCACAAAATGCTAATTACAAAGGTTTTCCAAACTTATTGTGGCTGGGTTAGAGTGAGTCTTTCCTTCCCTTAGTTTGCTTGACTTCTCAAACAATTCAGTGTGATGCCTCACATTGTTGTGAATGCATGCACTGCTAATTAACTCTAACATTTCTGAATGCCCTGTATATGCATCTTTTCAGTAATTTGGGGCAGTGCCTAAAAGTTTGAACACTGAAACTTTTATCCAAAAAAATTTCTCTCCCCCTTTCTTCACAAATTGCTAATTACAAATGTTTTCCAAACTTATTGTGGCTGGTTTAGAGTGAGTGTTTCCTTCCTTTTTTTTGTTCGACTTCTCAAACAATTCAGTGTGATGCCTCGTATTGTTGTGAAATCATGCAGTGCTAATTAACTCTAACATTTCTAAAGGCCCTGTATATGCATCTTTTAATTTAGGGCAGTGCCTAAAAGTTTAGACACTGAGACTTTTATCCAAAAAAATTTCTCTCCCCCTTTCTTCACAAAATGCTAATTACAAAGGTTTTCCAAACTTATTGTGGCTGGTTTAGAGTGAGTGTTTCCTTCCTTTTTTTTGTTCGACTTCTCAAACAATTCAGTGTGATGCCTCGTATTGTTGTGAATGCATGCACTGCTAATTTGAGGGCTAAATTCTAACATTGCTGAAGGCCTGTATATGCACCGTTTAGTCTGGGGCAGTGCTTAAATGTGACAGTGCTAGATCTAGTAGCTGTGGTAGTCTCTCTTGACTGCTTGCAAGTTGCAATATTCGAACCCCATCAAATATTCAAAGAAGACATATGAGATTAAGAAAAAATGTAAACTACTGTTAATTAAATTTTATTATTTCTTTGAGTATTGAAAGCCTCTTGAACCTAAAAAAAAAGACAACAGAATTAAGATAACAGTCTGTTATCAATAAACATAGCAATTTAAACATATCATGTATTGATCACAGCATTTTATTTCATTTGAACAAGTCCTTAATTTAACGGGCACTGTGAAGGTGTTTTCCTTTACACCTCATATTTTAAGGCAATGATTTTGCTGTGAGTTTATAAAGAAATCAATGAATTGTTTAAATATAAACATTTCCCTGGAAGTCATTTCACTATCTGTAGGGTGAGCATGGTGGTAGGGACAGGGAAGGGTTGTCATTGTCAGTGCATGTGCATGATAAATGTTCCCCTTATCAAACTTGCACTTCTGTCAAATTCCACGCCGACAAAAAAAAATATTTCATAAATCTGCTTAAATGATTCAGCTATTACAGAATAACAGACCTTCCTTCTAAACAAGCCTAACGAAGTATCTAGTGAAAACGAAGAAAGACTCGAAGTACTCACGATGAATTATGTGTAAGCTTAAATTTCCAGTCGTCTTCTGTCAGAGACCATTTCCTATTACGGCAATTTTCAATACATGGTTGCCATTTTTACTAGCTTGTTGCCACCGATGAAACTTTGGCGACACAACACTCACATATTGCAGTTTCGAGGAAAATTAGTCCTGATATCAGAAAAATTCGGCAAGCTAAAAACATAAAAACATGTACTTACATCCGATGCCCGTCAAAATGACGGCGTCTTCTTCGAAGGCCGTTCCAAAATGACAGGGATTTTGTCGATTCGCTCTTCCAAAAATTCCCAACTCTCGCTCAAGGAACGTTTGATAATGAGGCTTTAAAATTCTCGGATATTGAGCGATGGAACCTAGAATCAAGCTTTTTTGAAAGCCCATATTTTCTTCCGTTTATTTTTTGCGATTTTCGGGTGAAACAATAGAATCGTGATGTCAGCACTTCTTCCAAAACTGGCATTCTCCCGGACTGTTCATGCTTGTTCTGAATATATGTTTGGCCCGTTTCAAACTGGAAGCCATTAGAGTAATCAAAAACGTGTCAAGTAAAACAGATGTCAAAAGCTTATTTGGGTGGCTACGCTTGGGCAGTTTTGACTGTAAGCACCACAAATAACGGATCACAGTTCATGGAAAATAAAATCATTAGCATGTCTTCTTCAGACTCATAATTTCAGACATGTTGATTCTCTCAGAAAAAAGTACATAAATTATTTTCAGTGAAGAGCAAGCATCTTCTTAACATTCACAGTTAATGGATTTTATTCTGTCATGTTGATGTAGAACAAAAAGATACCATCACGTAATTTCACAAGAAAGTGAAACCCCATTATATATTGGCCTATGTCTTATTAATTTTTGTTGTGACTGATAATTTGAACACAAAATATCAACTAAGTTTTTGAAAGTTATGGAAAACCAGGATTAATAAATAGTTTACTTTAATTTATTTTCCAGGCCTGTAAAGTCTTAGAATGTGCATGTAGGTGTGGGTTATGGAAAAGTCATCTATATTTTCCCCTCAGTTGAAGAAACACAAGTGTAAAATTTGGTCTGTGAAGTAAAATTAGCACATTTTTATTTGACAAGACAAAAATTGAACTGAAAACTTGAATCAGCGTTTATCTAATTTTCTATCAGGGTTACTACAGGTCATGGAAAACCTGGAAAATCTGGAAAGTCATGGAATTTTATGATGTCAATTTACCAGGCATGGAAAGTCATGGAATTTAGGTGTGGGTCATGAAACGTCATTGAAGAATGGTACTGATTGCAGAAAATAACCAAGTTAGGCAGGTTTTCTGGCCAATTAAAACAATTAAATGGAGATGATGATAATTTTTTTGGAAAATTTCTGACTAGGAAAATTGTCAGATTTAGGTCATAGCAAACTTTGAAGAGTCATGGAATTTCAAAAGCCCAAAAGAGTGCAAACTTTATCTATTTAGTTTGTGGCTTTTGTGCTCATGCCACAAATATTAACATTTACTGGGTTGTTCCAGAAAAAATCCACCTCCTCCCCCCCCCCCCCCCCCGACGGATGGGATTCTGGAAATTCTCGTGGGAGGGGGGGTCAAATACTCTGGAAATCCAGGCGGGAGGGGGGGTTGAACTTGAAAAACTCTTCTGCTGGGGTCATTTTGACGGATAATTCACGCGATTCGAACGTTTAGTTCAGTGACAGTTCATTGCTCTCAGACCCTGAAAATGGTACATATATTTTGTTCAGATATTTCTCACCTGACAAAAGTGATAATCTAAGTTCCTTCACAGGTCCTTTTATAGCAGAAAATGGGAACATCAAGATACTAAAGAACGATCAGTGACGTTGTTATGTTGCAATGAAGAGTTTGAAATGCCTGACACATTTCTACTCGTACCCAGACCCAGTGCGCCACTGTTGTGTAATTTCACGTTTATAGCCCCATTGAAATCTTGTTTGTTTGGTGATAATTATGATGTAGATTAGGACTACAGGTTCTTGAAGGTAGGATATGTGAATCACGATAAACGTGTATAAAGTTGCCTTCTTCGAAAGGTTTTCATTTAGAAGTTCTCGATCTTTAGGGACCTTATGTCTCGAAAAGGAACGACTGTTGAACTTTTTTATCATATTCTATTAATACTAATTGCATTTACTTTAGGACCATATTTAGCACAAAGAAAGAAAAAGGGCAATTGATTTTTAGTGGCTAAGAAAGTAAACACTCGTTCGCTTTTTCACATTTTTTGCTCCTTTCTTTTCTTAGTTCCACGCAATAGAATTTTTGATATAATTTAGCCGAAGCTTTCGAAATTAAAAAAGAACATTTTCTAGACGTGATTGTACGTATTTTCTATTAAAAGTAAATTAAATTTAAGCCTCATATTTTTTCCTGGAAATCCAGGTGGGAGGGGGGTGTTTTGTCTTGGAAATCCAGACAGGAGGGGGGTCTTGTGCTTCAGGAAATCCAGGTGAGAGGGGGGGTTAAAAAGCGACCCCATCCGACAGGGGGTACGGATTTTTTCTGGAATAACCCATTTCTATTCTGTGTTGTAATTCAACTGTAGGCCAAGATGGCAGCAGATCTCCAGCATCTCGATGACATGTTGTTTTCTCCTATACCGCCGATTGTCGTGGTAAAAAAAGAACCAGAAACTTTCCCAGAAGAAGAGCTTGATAGGCTTACGGATCTTATTCAAGGCAAAACAAATTTTCCTGGAGACTTCTCTTGTTCAGGTTGGTCAACCGTGCTCAAAATCTGATTGCCTTTGAGTTGCAAGTGGGCTGGGGGGAAGGGGGAAGAAAGGGGATTTTCTGGTAAATCAGTCAGGAGGATGTGCCCTCCCCTCCCCAAGAAACAACTTATTTCCATCTCAGGAATGTGCAGTTCTAGAAAATATCTAAATTCCCCCCACAGAAGGGATTGGAATTTCCTGGGGGGTGAGGGGCTCTGTAAGGCCAAATATTTAAAGAAATGTATGAAGCTTAATTGGAATTTCCAGAGGGGTTTGGGGGTTTAAGAAAAAAAAATCCCTTCCGTGGGGGAGGTATGGATATTTTCTGGAATTACACTATGCATCACCATGTGATATTGGTCTTGCTATCTCCTGTGTCCAATGGTTAAATTAATCATAAATATTATGATAATGACAGCATGCAACAACATTAATTTTACATAATTTGTGTATGTCAACAGCTTTAATTGATAATTATACAATT
>NC_090887.1:14667730-14682730 GCF_036669925.1 Montipora capricornis | reverse complement strand
TTGGAGTATCCCCCACCCCCTAAGAATTCTAATTCACACATCGATGTGAAGCCTAAGGTGGGGTGGGTCAGGCATGGGGGTGGGGATTTTGACATTTTTTGAAAAAAAAAATCAAATTCCTAACTCCTGGGACAACATATTTAGTCAAAAGTATCAAAATTCCCCATCGTCAGGCAAGCAAAGGTCAGTTGTACACCTCAAAAAGCTCCAAATGTAGCCATCCTGGGGACATCATGTACAAACAAAATCCCTACTCACGGGACAGCCTTGAAATCAAATTCTTGTGGGTAGCCTGACCCCCACTCGGGCTTAGCATTGATAGGTGCATAAACATCCTATACTGTTGTTAAAAATTTAAGGCTCTTTACATGATGGGCGTCAATATTTTCTTGTATGTAGAGGAAGGGATCAAACAATTATGCAAAAACTTTTTTTTTCAATTTATTTTCAATTTCTTTTTTAACATCTTTTCATCTTGTTGGGTCGAAGAATTGGGATATTTGCTGCCGCATCAAGTGAGCCAGAAGTGAACGAGCGAGGCAGCTCTCTAATCAGCAGAGGATTACATTATAGGGGCTTGCAATCACTTTTTCTTACCAAATGCAAGGAATTGTGGTTATGCGCAAATGGGAGATTTAGGATGCGCAGTGGTATGCGCGAGGAATTGTGGTTATGCGCGAACGAAAATATTTTAGGATGCGCAGTGATATGGCGCAAGGAATTGTGGTTATGCACCAATGGATGATTTAGGATGCGCAGGGAACCATGTGCTTGCTTGTTTCTTAAAGCAGTGTCAAATTGTGGTGCGTAAATTGTATGCATCAACTTCATGCCTCATGGCGAATCGATGGCGAGGTGTGACAACGGTTACCGGTCCAAAGATTACCGATTACCAATAATCTAATAACATTGAACCGGTTACAAGCCGAAGAGACTGAAATTCGTTCTACCTTGTTTAGTGGTGTTAAACACTCACACAGTTCGTATTACGTTGAACGATGTGCTGCACCGGCGGTAGCCCTAAGATGTCTGCTTACTTGTGTCCAAAATAAATAAATAAATAATCAGCTGCGAAGGCAATGCAAAGACTACTGCACAATCACAACAAGAAAGTAAAAAAAAAACAAGAGCGCGACCTGTGTTATTTTGAAAACCATGCCACAAAAAAAACAACATACGCGCATTTATTGTCGCTTACCCAAGACAACGGAACATTTATCAAATCACGTCACCTACGACATGTAATTTGCATACAGACAGGCTAACGAACTTCGTCTGAACAGCTTTTCCATCTCGACTACTTTACTCTCGTTCGAACAGCTTATTCACCTCGACTACTTTACTTGGCGGCGAGTTAGTTGGTGGCGAGGTGGTTTCTTGGTGGCGTGTTGGTTGGTGGCGAGATGGTTTCTTGGTGGCGAAACTCCCTGGTGGCGAGATGACCGGATACTGTGACAAGGGATCGAGACAATAAAGCCCATACACATGCGATTCACATCTAGCTCCCCTTTACCGCAAAATCAAAAGGATGGAAATCGAAAGATGTGGAAATCGAAAGAAGTGAAAATTGTAGCCGCAGAAATCTCACTTATGAATTCTGTGCCGGTACGCATTAAATGCCTCTGGAGGGTTGACATTGTCGAAGACGCGTCCAGCATCGCCGGATATGTGAAAATGCTAAAACTTAAGTTTAACTTCATGTTCGGATGAAAAGGAGTAGATCGTAGCATAGGATAGGATAGGATAACTTTATTTAGACACGTAAACTCATTAGTCACAACTGTAAAAACCTAATTATTTACTAGAATAATTACAAATTACACAACGACTAGAACTACATTAATCTAAAATACTCTAAATAATCAATTATAGCTATAATATTAAATGACAAAATAAAACCTGCTTTACATGAGTGCCGTGTATTAAGAATTCTAAATTTAACCTGATGAAAAGAGACGCTCACAGCCAGCCCGGAACGCGCTAAGGGAGTCAGCCTGCCGCAACTCGATTGGTAAGCTATTCCAAAAAACTACTCCAGAGTAACTGAAGCTATTCTTCCTATAGTGTGTGTGTGGCTGTGGGATGGCTAGTTTGCCCTCTGTGTCCCTTGAGGAGTAATTGGAGACGCTACTACGGTCAACAAATTTGTAACTAAGGTAATCTGGAGTAAGATCATTAAGCGACTTATAAACCATCAGAGCCTTATGGATTGTTCGTTGAGAATCAAGTTTTATCCATCCGAGTTTTTTAATGAGGTTATCAGCGTTGGCATCATAATTCGAGTAAGTGAGTATACACGCAGCGCGATTTTGAAGTTTTTGAAGTTTACTGGGTAGGGTTTTGCCGCAGCATCCCCAGACAGAGTTACAGTAGTCGAAGTGAGGCTGTACTAAAGACATGAAGATTGATCGGAGAGTCTCGTGTGGAACGAAAGACCTCACTCTCTTCAAAGCTCCGATACCAGACGCGATTTTCTTACATAAATTCTCAACATGAACATTCCAGGATAGAGTCTGGTCAATATGAACACCAAGAGATTTCGTAGAGGTAACATGAGTTATAGGTGCACCGTCAATCATAAGTGACGGAGGATTGTGAAATGTGCTTAGCCTCTGCCTCGATCCGATCAACATAAACTCAGTTTTAGATGCGTTAAGGGTAAGCTTGTTAACAGTTAACCATTTTTCAACTCTAGCAAGATCCACATTTAACAGTCTGGGATCGTTATCAGATTTGATATCCATGTGACGTCATAACATGGCGGCCATTTCAAAAGTCGGGAATTTTCGTATTCACTTCGCTTTGCTCGTTAGTTGTTCGATTATGCTCGGGCAATTTACCCATAACTCTATTTGATAAGTACCAGAAAGAAAGGAGCCTAACGTGTCTTGAAGATGACAGTATAAGACCAGCGTAAACGATATAAGTTCAGTGTTCCTCAAATTATCGGGTTCATGCTCAGAATTATAAAACTGCAGATATCGAGGCCATAATAGACATAATAACTGTGCAGGCATTTCAATGAAAAAATGACGAGTAAATAGATTCGTCTAGAAGATATTGACATTAAACCAGTCTTACTCAAATGTTCTTTGTGAGGAATCCTATTCCCAACCATGAACTGTACAGTTGTACAGCCTCTGCCATATCACTCAAATAAGCTTGATGAGTAGACCACACTTGAGAGGTTTAACGAGGTGAACATACAGCTTTTTAATAACACAGTGAATAACATCAGCAATGAAACACGACAAACGTCAATGGACATTTTAGCCCAAATTTTAGTAAATTTTGTAATAAAACTAACTGACCTCAATGCCTTGTTGTCTGTTCTATAGTCATCTAGCGCTTCTGCGCGATCCGAAATCTTTTAAGCGATATATCACTTTTTAGTTTCCTCTCCGCTCGTAAGAAGAGTAAAAGCTACCTACTCGGTTCTAAAGTCACTCCTGCTCGAAGCGAAAAAAAGGCACTTAAAAGCATGCCAGCCGCCCCAATTCCTCTACAGAATCATAGTACAGGGTTAAGCGCTCCGTTCCAGTAAAATTCCAAGCCAAATTCATCTCCACAGCGCACGAAAGCTCTTTATTTTTAGTAAATTGACGGGTCAACAGATCATCAGTTGCGTGATCGATTCCACATTGCGTTCGCTCTTACATCTCACATATATATAGCGAAAGTGATCAATATAAGTTGCGTGATTAAATTACTCTATTCTTTGCATAGTGCGTTGTAATCCGAGAGGTTTGTTTACGTCTAAGGACAAAATACCTTGACCTTTCAAACGAATATAAATGTTTTTGACGAGTGCTAAGGCTAAGTTTTAACTTTTTTTCCGAGAAAATTCCAACATTGCTTCTGGCGAACTAAACACGATCTCCCCATCAGCGTATTCCATGGCCAGACGTAATACCTTTTTAGAGCACTGAATATTCCCTTCGAAAGTGAACAGACAAACATTCCAGAGTACAAAATGAAAATCTTCTGTTTCGCACGCAAAACGAAAATACAGCTTAACTCTGGATAATTTTAGCCTTAGTAGCCTGCAACTGGTCCCAAATTAGATTCTTTATCGCTGCAAATGTCCCGACGTGTATGTCCGAGGGATTTTGATCAAATAAACATTTCTCAGACGGCCATTCTCTGTCTGAATAGTTAATTTGCTAACTTGACAAAATACTCCTGAGGGGGGATATGACGAAAAGAGCTGAGAAATGGCCTATAATTGGCTGTTGATGACATCATCCGGTGATGACAATTGGCCGAGTGGGCCGGAAATCTGCGTCTGGTCACAGACAAAACTAAAAAAAAACAAGAAGTTTAAAAAACTTTTAACCGCGCTCTTTTTACTCTTGCGCTCACAAAAATATTACGTAATATTTAGCAACAAGGCGTTGTTGGACACGACTCGCAAAGGAATTTTCGCTCGAGCTCATTTTCATCTGATCGCCGAAGGGCAAACATCTCCGCGCGCTGAAGGTGATGTGTAAATAATATTCTTGGGTTGCACTCTCACGCAATAAAAAAAATAGTTCGAAAACTATTCAGTGAATAAACTCAAGAAATTATGATATTATAGGAGATAAATAATTAAGACACTTCTCCAAGTTTTAGGTCTGTACGTTTTCCCGATCTTCAAATATTTGTCGAAATAGTTTTCACAAATTTACAAAGCCCAGTATGGAGCCGCCATGTTGGTGTACCTCCAAGGAACACCAACATGGCGGTCGGAATATAGTGTAAATATCTGGAACTTACTTTAGCTGTCTAGGCCACTGATTATCTGAACTGATCAAGCAAACATTTAAGTAAATACTTTTCCTAATACTTCAGCTTCTAAAAAGGCTAAAAATGCCGAGATAAGTATATATTCTTGGATAAATACGTTCATAGCTTTATGTCACTAGCGGCTAAATACAGGAATGGCTCCGACCTGTAATTGGATGATAAAAATAGTAATTAGTTAATAAGTTGATGCTTGACTCGAAGTGACACTTTTAACTTTTCACTACATGATATCTCAAACGTTTCGTGTATTTATTTTTAACGCTATAAGCCGCTCGCGTTGCTCTCCTGTTCTATTCATTGCCGCCAAAATCGCGATAATCGTTGATATGTGCATAAACAATCTAAAAAGCAATTAAGGCAGGCAAATTCATCTACTTACATCGAAGGAAATGAATTGATTGCGTGGATAAGGAGACAGAAATGAGAATCGTCTAGATGCCTTTTTAAACGCAACTTGGACTCGGAGTCGACTCGGAGCGATTCCTGTATTTAACCGCTGTACAGGAATGGCTCCATTGCTGATTGACCGTCACATTTTCGTCTAAACACTGGACTTTCCTCTGTTTCTTTAAAAAAAGCAAAACAAATTTAAAGTCGATTGACAAACTATAATAAGCCCGTTTTACTTTTCTCTGTAGCAAAATAAGAGGTTGAGAATAGCAAACAGCTGTCTTACTTTTCCGGAGCGATTCCTGTACTTAACTTCTGGCGTGATGAATATGTACAGGAATGGCTCCGATCGTGAGATCGGTGAATGGTCCTCAGACCAATACTTTTACACGCATCACTGTATCACACAGGACGAAAGAACAAGAACATAAGTTCATTTTTGCATACACGTACAGGATCTGCTTATGCTTATTGCAATGCACTATGATAAAATTGGAGCATTTTTTTTAATGTTGCGAAATACTAGAGAGTCACGTTACCTTTGTTAATTATTATTACTTGTAAATCAAAGGCGAAGGGAGGGGTGGGCAATGCTTAATACTTGATATGCAAACAGTTCTGCTAGCTCTTGTTTTTTGGCATGAAACTCTATTCGATTTTGCAAGAGCTTTGCCTTGTTTATTTTTTTCTTCAGAAAGATGTTTTAATATATTTTAATATCTTTTATATCATTAAAATAATATAAAAATAAACAGGAATACTGATACACTAGTGGTGTGCATTATCACTCACTATAAAACTGGAACTTTTCATTTGACGCGCAATTTCTCAATATTTTCACATGACCCTCAGAATTTGCTGGTAAATTTAGCTAAACTGATTGAACATGAACTACAAGATCTGAAAAAGTGTCACTTTCAGTCAAGGGTTAACTTATATAGAGGATATTAGACGGTGGCGAGAAGATTTGAATTTTATATTCGAGTGGCAAGAACAATATAACATAAAATTCATATCTTCAAGCCAACGTGTAATGTTCTTTTTATTATACGGTGGAGAGTGTTTAACAAAAGCAAAAGACGGGAATCGTGACGTCATTGGACGATACGACACTCACAAAAGTGACATACGGAAAATACGCCACTCGGGTCCCGGATGACGTGGCGTATGGAATCTACGAGTGGTTTAGTTCCCTGTAAAACACTCTGCTCCATATAATAATATCTAACATTACTATTTTTAACATCCAATTACAGGTCGGAGCCATTCCTGTACAGCGATTGCTCCGAGTCCAAGTTGCGTTTGAAAGGAATCAAGACGATTCTGTCTCCTAATCCACGCAAACAATTCATTTCCCGCGATGTAAGTATATGAATTTGCCTGCCTTAATTGCTTTTTAGATTGTTTATGCACATATCAACGATTATCGCGATTTTGGCGGCAATGAACAGAACAGGAGAGCAACGCGAGCGGCCTATAGCGCTAAAAATAAATACACGAAACGTTTGAGATATCATGTAGTGAAAATTTAAAAGTGTCACTTCGAGTCAAGCATCAACTTATTAACTAATTACTATTTTTATCATCCAATTACGGGTCGGAGCCATTCCTGTATTTAGCCGCTAGTCTTTATGTCACGCACCGCCATAGCTCTGAAATTTATTAAAATGCGCCTGTTTTTAGACGAAACATGATCTTGAGCTGAAAAGGTGTTCACAAATAGAAATCTACCCCCTCTCATGCCTGATGAAGATAACTTTGTTTGCTCTTTAGTTTTGGATTTTAAAAATAATGAGGTCACGTGCAATCCAAGGTGAAAGATTTCTCAAATTACATATCCTTCCTAAATATTTCGCAGGCCGACTTACAGATGTCTTCTACTCAATTCACAAAGCAGCCATTTTCAACACTGAAAAACAAGATGTAGTTGTTTGCAATCCGTGTCAATCTTCTCCATCCTTAACCATCCTTGTTCCCTTATGATTTATTATCATCTCTTTGATGTTTTTCTATCTTTGTAAAGTATTATTTTCAGGTTCCTTCAATTTAATGGTAATTTCGTCGGTGCTCAAAATGACTCAAAGTACCATGACTGAGCCCCTTTAGATTTCAGGAGCTTTATTTACCGGTCAGCAGAATCACTCCAAAAAACAAAAACTTTACAGATGATGGGAGGAAATCATTTGCATATCATTTGCATGATCTGCACCACCACTAAAACCCTTAGATTGCTTACGCAATCTCCGAGTTAAAAACCATGAAAAACCGCCAGCTACGCAGTACAATTTTTAATGAGAACCATTTCTATAAGAACGTCTCAGCTGAGATCTGCCACAGGATTTTAAAAGCATCCTAGAACATTTCAGAACAACCTCAGGCTCAGCCAAATTGTATGTGTTCTTTTGTATCAAAGGAAAAAATGGCCTGGTCATTCCAAAGCTTGTAGCCCCCTCTCCACAGGCCACACTTGGCTCGATTGCTAGCTGTTCGGGAAATCGGCAGAAAGAGAAAAGCACATCCATTACATGTGTTTGCCCTCCACTGCGTCACGCTTACACTACTACCGACTCTGTGCAATCTCTAATAATTCATGTGACATTGCGGGCCAACATGTCACACCCCTACAATTTTGGGACATTGAGTCACAAAAGCCACTGGTTTTTGGACATTTGATTCCGGAGAAATTCGACCATTAAATGGGCATTGTCTATCATCTATCGTCTATCGTCCATTGTCCAGAACTCCTAGCCAACTCCCAGTGTCCATACCTGCTGCAGTGCCCTACTTCTGCAAGTTATAACTTTTCAAAAATCCCCCACCCCAGTGTCCAGACTAGGTGCAGTACCCTGTTTCTGCAAGTGATAACATTTCAGAGATACCCCAACCCAACCCCCAATGTCCAGACCAGATTCAGAGCCCTGATTCTGCTGCAAACACATTTTAACAACCCCATGTAAGAACTGGAGATCAAAGAAGAAACAGAAGAAATAGCGAGTAGTTACAGAGTACTACTACTACTACTACTAATACTACTACTACTACTACTACTACTACTACTACTACTACTACTACTACTACTACTACTACTACTACTACTACTACTACTACTACTACTACTACTACTATTGCTACTGCTACTGTATGTAACTTCCTGATTTCTGTACTCTTTTTAGTTAAGACATGGCCCACTTAGACTAGCTAGCTACCTGTGGGCACATCCAATTTGTTAAAATACTTGTCAGAAAGTAAAGAGAACTGAGCACTTTGTGTAAACTGGGGAGCTGATCACAGAAAACAGCTGCTGTTTGTGTTCTGTAGTGGGTTGCTCTTTGAAAATAGACCTTCAAAATGAGGACCCCTCATGAGTCCTCTTAATTAAGTCTGCAGAACACACACTTTGAGTCCTCATAAGAAGGTGAAAAAACCACAAACTCAAAAAAGGTGCTTTTTTATCGTCTATCGTCCATCTTCCAGGTTTAGCACATGCCAGAAACTTCAGTCAAAAATATTACAGCAAAATTATTTTACAAGACGCCACAACAATTTTCGGAATTTCCGGTACTTAGCTTCAAATTTCAGTTAAAAAACATCAGCCAAAGTTTTCACTAGAAGCGATTTTCTTCGCAACGTAGGGTCCAACTGGGGCCTAATTTCATAAAATGTTTTCCACTAGTAAAATGTAACTCACGCCAAAGTTTCGAAGCCATCGCGTTAAAACCGAAAAAGTTAAGCTTACATGGCAAAACGTTCGTCATAGCTCAATGACAATTAAACTGTCGAGATACCACTTACCGATGCCAAGTCCTTTCCAACCAGCCTTGTCGGGTGTTATGATTGTCGGGTTCCCTGCAGTAGCTGCGTCCTTTCCATGACTTGCGTTAACCACACACTGGCCATCATCAATAAGCGCCATGAGAAACGTATCGGCAATGTGCAAGTTAACTTTCGACTCCGAATCAAATTTCTTCAGTCTTGTAACTTCTTCCTGGATAATCCACTCCGTAGAAAACTTTGACATGGCTTTGCAAAGTTTATCAAGAGCCTTACGTTTATCTGGCGTTTCTGGAAATACTCCTTGTCTTGCATTTTCAATGCACCTAAGGGCATTTGCAAACAACGTAGAACATGGAATTTTAACAAATACGTCTTGTTCTTTTTGAACACGATACAATCGTACGTCAATTTGGCTGAATGTCAAACCAAAAGTAGGTATGACATCTGTTTGCAATACGTAAAAACTGTTGGATATCCTTGAAAACGCCTCAATTGCGAGCAAAGTAGGGAGACCTGCAACCTCGTCCCCAGGGTCTTCTCGCTTTCTAATATGGCGGCGGTTTGGCGGCGGTAGGAGAAAGACCCTGGCACACAGTGAACTAAAACGATCGCTGATTGGTGTATTCTATTGCGCGTTCATACGTGCGCTCTCATTGGTTTATTCCTTCCAAAACAAAAATGGTGGCTCCCTGGGTTCTTCCTGGAAACTGAGAACAGAGTCTGAGGCTTAAAAAGTGGAAAAGGATGCCTGTTTGATCTTCTTTTAAACCATGCTGTACTGTTAGAAGTAACTGAAAAGCAGTAAGCAACATTTAGGACAGATTGCCGATAATTCATGCTTCTCCGTGGTGATCATGTTCCTCAATTCAAGTACTCAGCTGCCGGCAGTACAGTTAGAACTGCTTCTCCTTCTTCGTCTTTTAAGACCTCTGGACTGGTAATCGCTGCTCTTGCATATATTGTAAGTACAGCAGAACCCAGATAACACGAACTCGGATAACTCGAACTTCCCACCAACTGAAACTTACTCCTATTTCACCCCACTTTTCAGTCATTTTTACTCGGTTAACTCGAACTCCGATACCTCGATTTTCCCGCCAACTCAAACTAAATTTCCTTTCCCTTGATCAAAAATTCACTGAAAGTTACCCCGATAACTCTAGCTCTGGTTCTTGTAAGTCCACGAGGATGCCATCCCATTAGCTCTTCTTTTGTATAATCGGTAAAAACACTAAAGCTAACACTGTGGTCAACAGTACATACATTTGATGTTTGATTGGCGCAAAGAACTAATATCATTTTATCATAAACATGCCCAATTACCATTTTTATAAAATAAGTTTAATTTACAGTGCCCTAAACACTGAAGTGCTAAAGAATCACCAACTATCGATTTTTGATGTGGCAAATTGAATTGTGCCATCAACTCCGTTAACTTGAAACCTCGCTATGTCAAATTGTTTTTCGTTTCACCAGTAGAGTTTGAGTTACTACAATCAGTGACACAATGTTGGTACACCGACGGCGTTAATCGAGCATCCCTCCCTCTCCCACCTTTCAATGTTGCTTAGAAACTAAAACGTACTGAACAGTTTGTTTGGGTGCATTGCGCTATGCAACATTGAACGGGGGAAAGGGGGTGGGTGTTCCAACGACTTATGACAGTGATTGTATTATTGAATAAAGTATCGAATAACCTTAACGTAATCATGTCACGTTGCTGTACGTCTGAAGATATCCAGTCTGTATTCTTTTGATGTTGTAATGAATTTGCGCAACCATTTTATGAAAATCGTTGTGTGGCCTTTGGAAACACTGAATACCACTGGTAAGGAAATGAATAAATAAACGTTAGTTCATGTTAACGCATAGCAACGCATCATGCTATTGTACGTAGCAACGCGTCGCGTCACATTGCAGGTGGTCTGAGATTTGATTACAGTAATGAAAATTGGTTTTCAAACATAGAAAACATGGATAACGCTGTAGTTGAACAGTCATCACAAGTAGAATTAGGAGTAAGAGAAGTAAGACGTGTCTACCTTATAACGTATAGTCAAGCAGCGTTTTGCTGAAATTGTCTTAGAGGCCTTTCAGTTACGACAAGTTTCCAACGAATCAACAGTTCAGCAATGGGCGTGTTGTCTCGAGCTCCATCAAACAGGGGGAATTCATTTCCATATGGCCATTAAACTTAGAAGACCAAGACAATGGTTGTCGGTTCGGCAGTTTATTCATACACGATACGGAATTAATGTCCATTTCTCGAATCGTCATGTGAACTATTACACTGCATGGAGTTATGTTATCAAGGAGGATAACGATGTTGTGATGTCTTCCAATCACCCTGATCTTTGGAACACACCTCCACCCGCGACAACAGCTGCTAGCGAGGCTATAGCTGCAGAAAGGGAACACGAACAAGAAATTGAAGGCCAAGAGTCCGGCGAAGAAAGCTCTGTAACAAGATCATCTTCTAAAAAGCGAAAACGACCACGGCGTCTTACCATGTTTGACGTTTCCGAAATTGCTGTCTCCAAAGGTATCAAAACATACTTGGAACTCCTTGCACTTGCCAAGAGACAGAAAATGGAAGGGAAAACAGATCTGGCACAGTTCATTGTCAACCGAGGGAAAAAAGCAGTCGAGGAAGCAATCAGGACGGGGTGGGAGATTGAAAAATCTGAGGAGACGTTAAGGCGTCAGCGAATGTCGCGTATGGAAATTCTCCAAGAAGCTTTCGAAGGAAATTGCGCAGAAAATTGTGACGGCCGTTGGTTGCATATTGCACTGAATATTCTTCAACGAAATGGCATCGCGCGAGATGATTTCTCTGCAGCTATGCGCGAACTATTGGAAAAAGGAAGAGGAAAATATCGTAATATTTTTCTCAAAGGTCCAGCCAATTGTGGAAAAACATTTCTATTAAATCCATTGACAGTTATTTATAGAACATTTTTAAACCCAGCGAGCACAACATTTGCTTGGGTTGGCGCAGAGTTAGCCGAAATAATATTTTTAAATGATTTTCGCTGGTCTGCTCAAGTGTTACCATGGCAAGATATGTTGCTATTGTTGGAGGGACAGCCAGTTCACTTTTCGGCGCCCAAGACACATTATGCGCAAGACATAGTCTTCGAGAAGGACACTCCAATTTTCGGTACTTCTAAAAGTGAAATTGTTGCAATTAAAGGGGGTGTGGTAGATGATATAGAAACTCAAATGATGTCCGTAAGATGGCGTGTCTTTACCATGTATGCTCAGATACCGGAGTCGGAGCAAGTCGTTTTGAGCCCTTGCGGGAAATGTCTCGCTAAACGAATACTAGAATGAACAATGATGACATTGATTTAGTGTACCATTAAAATTTGCCACGTTTTATTACTCTGCGTGCAGCCTTCTCCTAAATACTATACCAAAATCACTAGTAAATTACAAATGCAATATACTAAAAGCAATGAGTAAATACTTATTTTCCTTAATGAAAAAAAAAAAAAAGATTACACACCTAAGAAGTGTAGCACTTCAGTGTACATTATAATGATTTCCGCTGTATACTGTTACGCAATAAACAACGGGTTACCATTGTAACCCGATGAGTTTTTAAAAGGTTATCACAGTACTTGACTTTATCAATTTCGACGGGTTACAATGGTAACCCGTTTAAAACAGATTACAACCTTTTCTCATTCCCTCATGTGTTGATCTTGTTTTAGGCTGTACATCATTATATTAAGATCATACTTCAACATTACATTGCTAATTCACATTAGGAGACATCTTTATATATTAAGAAAATTTGTATTCTGTTTGATATTTAATGCGGCAACCTTTGTTATCAATAATCTGTTGAAGGCGCTGCGGCATTGAAGCGATAGTTTTGTTTATTATATTAACTGGAATACTGTAAATAGTGCGTATTACCCTCTGCTGGCTTTGAATTCTTCGAAGGTTTCTTTAGTTATTTTTAGTTGTAAGGCATCATCCTTCAGTCTTACTCTCACTAAATGAAAAAAATTCTCGATAGGGTTAAGGTCTGGACTTCTGGGAGGAATTTCAATTAGAGACATATCACAGTTACAATTCTCCATCGCTCTTTTTGCAGCTCTACTGTTTTGTGAAGGATCCCCATCTTGCAGCCACAACCTACTTCCATTTTTGTTCGCCTTGAGGAATAATGAGTTGAAATGCTTTTCAATAAAAGTAGCGAAAAAATTACCCGTTAGGTGATCATATGACTCACAAAGAACTACTCCCTCACTATAGGTTATAGCTACAAAAAGCTTCACTAGCTTACTACCAGTTCCTTCCTTACTGCCATTTGCTGTGCATCCGAACGTTAATCCTTCGCCTCGTTTTCTCCAAATTCTTGCTTTAGGTGCCGTTGCCACTTTTAATGGGTTCGTTTTGAAAGCGAATGAGACCCCATCCAAGTAAAATGCCACTTGCCTCGTCCAAACGTCGCCATCATAAATTGTTTTCATTACATTGCAAAATGTAACTCGCCTTGGCATATCATCTTTAGTCAATAGTCCTTTCGCGTCTGCAAATAGTGGAATCCTTGGCGTTGAAGTAAGCGGTTCACTGTTCTCTCGGAAACCTCTTCACTGCTCACCCCACTTTCCCGCATTAAATCTCTGAGAGAAAAACTGGGATTTTCATTTCTCAGTTTCCTGACGTTTCGAATCAGGAGACGTTGTTGCAGGGCAGTTAGTTTTTGCGGGCGTCCCGTTCTTTTTGGGCAAGATGAAATTCTCCGGATTGCCCCTTTTAAAATCCTACAAGCTGAAGTCGGTGAAATTCCGCATGCCCTTGCTATGGCTCTAAGGCTCATATCAGTGTTCCTTCGTAGTTGAAAGACTGTCACTCTAATCTCAGCGGAGACATATCCTCTAAAAACCATCTTAAGGAATCAAAATCTTTGGTTAATAAGCTGAATACTATGGGAATAGCATATACCCCTATTACTTTTATTCTTTAATTAACAGGCGAAAAACGTGGCATGTTGGCACAGCCATCTTTACGCGAACGTTCCAGTACTGACTGCCATGTATCGTTACATGAAATTTACACCTTATCACGTAGAGACATGTATTATTGAATAAAGTATCGAATAACCTTAACGTAATCATGTCACGTTGCTGTACGTCTGAAGATATCCAGTGTGTATTCTTTTGATGTTGTAATGAATTTGCGCAACCATTTTATGAAAATCGTTGTGTGGCCTTTGGAAACACTGAATACCACTGGTAAGGAAATGAATAAATAAACGTTAGTTCGTGTTAACGCATAGCAACGCATCATGCTATTGTACGTAGCAACGCGTCGCGTCACATCGCAGGTGGTCTGAGATTTGATTACAGTAATGAAAATTGGTTTTTAAACATAGAAAACATGGATAACGCTGTAGTTGAACAGTCATCACAAGTAGAATTAGGAGTAAGTAGGAGTACCCAACGAAACCGCTCCACAAAAAAGCCGCTCTGCAGGCTGTTTTCGAGCTGGCTGGCTGAAAAAAAATTTCAAGAGTGAGCTGGCTGGTCTTTGACACAAACCGCTTCTGGCTCACTGAGACATGAAAAACGTTTTTCCTGGCTGGCTATATAAAGCTCAGATTCTTTTCCTGGCTAAGACATTGTTCACTTTGTCCACTGGCATAAAGTTCTTTTAGCTCAAGCATGTAATTAATTGGACAGAGGAACGATAGAAAATTTCCTTTTAGTTTCTGGCTTCTATCAATCAATATTTCGTCACGCAATGATCTCCTTTAAAGAGGCGGGCGCTTCTCATTTTTGCCTCGCCGTGAGAGACCTCTGCCAGCAGGGAAGCAGGTATTTATTTCGTAGTATTTATATTTTGATCAGATTGTGGAAAAGTCCTTATGGAATGATCGCAGAATTTGATTTTAATTCCGTCCTTTGCAATTGAATTCAGTGTTTACCGAAAGGATTTTAGGCTACCGCCGTTTTGGACAACATCAAGGACACAAAACGAGAGAGGTAACGTGGGCTAAAATTTCGCATGGAACTGTTAATGTTTGAATTTTGT
>NC_090887.1:14635230-14662730 GCF_036669925.1 Montipora capricornis | reverse complement strand
TATTTTTCTCAAAGGTCCAGCCAATTGTGGAAAAACATTTCTATTAAATCCATTGACAGTTATTTATAGAACATTTTTAAACCCAGCGAGCACAACATTTGCTTGGGTTGGCGCAGAGTTAGCCGAAATAATATTTTTAAATGATTTTCGCTGGTCTGCTCAAGTGTTACCATGGCAAGATATGTTGCTATTGTTGGAGGGACAGCCAGTTCACTTTTCGGCGCCCAAGACACATTATGCGCAAGACATAGTCTTCGAGAAGGACACTCCAATTTTCTGTACTTCTAAAAGTGAAATTGTTGCAATTAAAGGGGGTGTGGTAGATGATATAGAAACTCAAATGATGTCCGTAAGATGGCGTGTCTTTACCATGTATGCTCAGATACCGGAGTCGGAGCAAGTCGTTTTGAGCCCTTGCGGGAAATGTTTCGCTAAACTAATACTAGAATGAACAATGATGACATTGATTTAGTGTACCATTAAAATTTGCCACGTTTTATTACTCTGCGTGCAGCCTTCTCCTAAATACTATACCAAAATCACTAGTAAATTACAAATGCAATATACTAAAAGCAATGAGTAAATACTTATTTTCCTTAATGAAAAAAAAAAAAAGATTACACACCTAAGAAGTGTAGCACTTCAGTGTACATTATAATGATTTCCGCTGTATACTGTTACGCAATAAACAACGGGTTACCATTGTAACCCGATGAGTTTTTAAAAGGTTATCACAGTACTTGACTTTATCAATTTCGACGGGTTACAATGGTAACCCGTTTAAAACAGATTACAACCTTTTCTCATTCCCTCATGTGTTGATCTTGTTTTAGGCTGTACATCATTATATTAAGATCATACTTCAACATTACATTGCTAATTCACATTAGGAGACATCTTTATATATTAAGAAAATTTGTATTCTGTTTGATATTTAATGCGGCAACCTTTGTTATCAATAATCTGTTGAAGGCGCTGCGGCATTGAAGCGATAGTTTTGTTTATTATATTAACTGGAATACTGTAAATAGTGCGTATTACCCTGGCTTTGAATTCTTCGAAGGTTTCTTTAGTTATTTTTAGTTGTAAGGCATCATCCTTCAGTCTTACTCTCACTAAATGAAAAAAATTCTCGATAGGGTTAAGGTCTGGACTTCTGGGAGGAATTTCAATTAGAGACATATCACAGTTACAATTCTCCATCGCTCTTTTTGCAGCTCTACTGTTTTGTGAAGGATCCCCATCTTGCAGCCACAACCTACTTCCATTTTTGTTCGCCTTGAGGAATAATGAGTTGAAATGCTTTTCAATAAAAGTAGCGAAAAAATTACCCGTTAGGTGATCATATGACTCACAAAGAACTACCCCCTCACTATAGGTTATAGCTACAAAAAGCTTCACTAGCTTACTACCAGTTCCTTCCTTACTGCCATTTGCTGTGCATCCGAACGTTAATCCTTCGCCTCGTTTTCTCCAAATTCTTGCTTTAGGTGCCGTTGCCACTTTTAATGGGTTCGTTTTGAAAGCGAATGAGACCCCATCCAAGTAAAATGCCACTTGCCTCGTCCAAACGTCGCCATCATAAATTGTTTTCATTACATTGCAAAATGTAACTCGCCTTGGCATATCATCTTTAGTCAATAGTCCTTTCTTTCGCGTCTGCAAATAGTGGAATCCTTGGCGTTGAAGTAAGCGGTTCACTGTTCTCTCGGAAACCTCTTCACTGCTCACCCCACTTTCCTGCATTAAATCTCTGAGAGAAAAAGAGGGATTTTCATTTCTCAGTTTCCTGACGTTTCGAATCAGGAGACGTTGTTGCAAGGGCAGTTAGTTTTTGCGGGCGTCCCGTTCTTTTTGGGCAAGATGAAATTCTCCGGATTCCCCCTTTTAAAATCCTACAAGCTGAAGTCGGTGAAATTCCGCATGCCCTTGCTATGGCTCTAAGGCTCATATCAGTGTTCCTTCGTAGTTGAAAGACTGTCGCTCTAATCTCAGCGGAGACATATCCTCTAAAAACCATCTTAAGGAATCAAAATCTTTGGTTAATAAGCTGAATACTATGGGAATAGCATATACCCCTATTACTTTTATTCTTTAATTAACAGGCGAAAAACGTGGCATGTTGGCACAGCCATCTTTACGCGAACGTTCCAGTACTGACTGCCATGTATCGTTACATGAAATTTACACCTTATCACGTAGAGACATGTATTATTGAATAAAGTATCGAATAACCTTAACGTAATCATGTCACGTTGCTGTACGTCTGAAGATATCCAGTGTGTATTCTTTTGATGTTGTAATGAATTTGCGCAACCATTTTATGAAAATCGTTGTGTGGCCTTTGGAAGCACTGAATACCACTGGTAAGGAAATGAATAAATAAACGTTAGTTCATGTTAACGCATAGCAACGCATCATGCTATTGTACGTAGCAACACGTCGCGTCACATCGCAGGTGGTCTGAGATTTGATTACAGTAATGAAAATTGGTTTTCAAACATAGAAAACATGGATAACGCTGTAGTTGAACAGTCATCACAAGTAGAATTAGGAGTAAGAGAAGTAAGACGTGTCTACCTTATAACGTATAGTCAAGCTGATACTACTAAAGTATCTTCTCGACAGCGTTTTGCTGAAATTGTCTTAGAGGCCTTTCAGTTACGACAAGTTTCCAACGAATCAACAGTTCAGCAATGGGCGTGTTGTCTCGAGCTCCATCAAACAGGGGGAATTCATTTCCATATGGCCATTAAACTTAGAAGACCAAGACGATGGTTGTCGGTTCGGCAGTTTATTCATACACGATACGGAATTAATGTCCATTTCTCGAATCGTCATGTGAACTATTACACTGCATGGAGTTATGTTATCAAGGAGGATAACGATGTTGTGATGTCTTCCAATCACCCTGATCTTTGGAACACACCTCCACCCGCGACAACAGCTGCTAGCGAGGCTATAGCTGCAGAAAGGGAACACGAACAAGAAATTGAAGGCCAAGAGTCCGGCGAAGAAAGCTCTGTAACAAGATCATCTTCTAAAAAGCGAAAACGACCACCGCGTCTTACCATGTTTGACGTTTCCGAAATTGCTGTCTCCAAAGGTATCAAAACATACTTGGAACTCCTTGCACTTGCCAAGAGACAGAAAATGGAAGGGAAAACAGATCTGGCACAGTTCATTGTCAACCGAGGGAAAAAAGCAGTCGAGGAAGCAATCAGGACGGGGTGGGAGATTGAAAAATCTGAGGAGACGTTAAGGCGTCAGCGAATGTCGCGTATGGAAATTCTCCAAGAAGCTTTCGAAGGAAATTGCGCAGAAAATTGTGACGGCCGTTGGTTGCATATTGCACTGAATATTCTTCAACGAAATGGCATCGCGCGAGATGATTTCTCTGCAGCTATGCGCGAACTATTGGAAAAAGGAAGAGGAAAATATCGTAATATTTTTCTCAAAGGTCCAGCCAATTGTGGAAAAACATTTCTATTAAATCCATTGACAGTTATTTATAGAACATTTTTAAACCCAGCGAGCACAACATTTGCTTGGGTTGGCGCAGAGTTAGCCGAAATAATATTTTTAAATGATTTTCGCTGGTCTGCTCAAGTGTTACCATGGCAAGATATGTTGCTATTGTTGGAGGGACAGCCAGTTCACTTTTCGGCGCCCAAGACACATTATGCGCAAGACATAGTCTTCGAGAAGGACACTCCAATTTTCTGTACTTCTAAAAGTGAAATTGTTGCAATTAAAGGGGGTGTGGTAGATGATATAGAAACTCAAATGATGTCCGTAAGATGGCGTGTCTTTACCATGTATGCTCAGATACCGGAGTCGGAGCAAGTCGTTTTGAGCCCTTGCGGGAAATGTTTCGCTAAACTAATACTAGAATGAACAATGATGACATTGATTTAGTGTACCATTAAAATTTGCCACGTTTTATTACTCTGCGTGCAGCCTTCTCCTAAATACTATACCAAAATCACTAGTAAATTACAAATGCAATATACTAAAAGCAATGAGTAAATACTTATTTTCCTTAATGAAAAAAAAAAAAAGATTACACACCTAAGAAGTGTAGCACTTCAGTGTACATTATAATGATTTCCGCTGTATACTGTTACGCAATAAACAACGGGTTACCATTGTAACCCGATGAGTTTTTAAAAGGTTATCACAGTACTTGACTTTATCAATTTCGACGGGTTACAATGGTAACCCGTTTAAAACAGATTACAACCTTTTCTCATTCCCTCATGTGTTGATCTTGTTTTAGGCTGTACATCATTATATTAAGATCATACTTCAACATTACATTGCTAATTCACATTAGGAGACATCTTTATATATTAAGAAAATTTGTATTCTGTTTGATATTTAATGCGGCAACCTTTGTTATCAATAATCTGTTGAAGGCGCTGCGGCATTGAAGCGATAGTTTTGTTTATTATATTAACTGGAATACTGTAAATAGTGCGTATTACCCTGGCTTTGAATTCTTCGAAGGTTTCTTTAGTTATTTTTAGTTGTAAGGCATCATCCTTCAGTCTTACTCTCACTAAATGAAAAAAATTCTCGATAGGGTTAAGGTCTGGACTTCTGGGAGGAATTTCAATTAGAGACATATCACAGTTACAATTCTCCATCGCTCTTTTTGCAGCTCTACTGTTTTGTGAAGGATCCCCATCTTGCAGCCACAACCTACTTCCATTTTTGTTCGCCTTGAGGAATAATGAGTTGAAATGCTTTTCAATAAAAGTAGCGAAAAAATTACCCGTTAGGTGATCATATGACTCACAAAGAACTACCCCCTCACTATAGGTTATAGCTACAAAAAGCTTCACTAGCTTACTACCAGTTCCTTCCTTACTGCCATTTGCTGTGCATCCGAACGTTAATCCTTCGCCTCGTTTTCTCCAAATTCTTGCTTTAGGTGCCGTTGCCACTTTTAATGGGTTCGTTTTGAAAGCGAATGAGACCCCATCCAAGTAAAATGCCACTTGCCTCGTCCAAACGTCGCCATCATAAATTGTTTTCATTACATTGCAAAATGTAACTCGCCTTGGCATATCATCTTTAGTCAATAGTCCTTTCTTTCGCGTCTGCAAATAGTGGAATCCTTGGCGTTGAAGTAAGCGGTTCACTGTTCTCTCGGAAACCTCTTCACTGCTCACCCCACTTTCCCGCATTAAATCTCTGAGAGAAAAACAGGGATTTTCATTTCTCAGTTTCCTGACGTTTCGAATCAGGAGACGTTGTTGCAGGGCAGTTAGTTTTTGCGGGCGTCCCGTTCTTTTTGGGCAAGATGAAATTCTCCGGATTGCCCCTTTTAAAATCCTACAAGCTGAAGTCGGTGAAATTCCGCATGCCCTTGCTATGGCTCTAAGGCTCATATCAGTGTTCCTTCGTAGTTGAAAGACTGTCACTCTAATCTCAGCGGAGACATATCCTCTAAAAACCATCTTAAGAAATCAAAATCTTTGGTTAATAAGCTGAATACTATGGGAATAGCATATACCCCTATTACTTTTATTCTTTAATTAAGAGGCGAAAAACGTGGCATGTTGGCACAGCCATCTTTACGCGAACGTTCCAGTACTGACTGCCATGTATCGTTACATGAAATTTACACCTTATCACGTAGAGACAATCAGTGACACAATGTTGGTACACCGACGGCGTTAATCGAGCATCCCTCCCTCTCCCACCTTTCAATGTTGCTTAGAAACTAAAACGTACTGAACAGTTTGTTTGGGTGCATTGCGCTATGCAACATTGAACGGGGGAAAGGGGGTGGGTGTTCCAACGACTTATGACAGTGATTGTATTATTAAATAAAGTATCGAATAACCTTAACGTAATCATGTCACGTTGCTGTACGTCTGAAGATATCCAGTCTGTATTCTTTTGATGTTGTAATGAATTTGCGCAACCATTTTATGAAAATCGTTGTGTGGCCTTTGGAAACACTGAATACCACTGGTAAGGAAATGAATAAATAAACGTTAGTTCATGTTAACGCATAGCAACGCATCATGCTATTGTACGTAGCAACGCGTCGCGTCACATCGCAGGTGGTCTGAGATTTGATTACAGTAATGAAAATTGGTTTTCAAACATAGAAAACATGGATAACGCTGTAGTTGAACAGTCATCACAAGTAGAATTAGGAGTAAGAGAAGTAAGACGTGTCTACCTTATAACGTATAGTCAAGCTGATACTACTAAAGTATCTTCTCGACAGCGTTTTGCTGAAATTGTCTTAGTGGCCTTTCAGTTACGACAAGTTTCCAACGAATCAACAGTTCAGCAATGGGCGTGTTGTCTCGAGCTCCATCAAACAGGGGGAATTCATTTCCATATGGCCATTAAACTTAGAAGACCAAGACGATGGTTGTCGGCTCGGCAGTTTATTCATACACGATACGGAATTAATGTCCATTTCTCGAATCGTCATGTGAACTATTACACTGCATGGAGTTATGTTATCAAGGAGGATAACGATGTTGTGATGTCTTCCAATCACCCTGATCTTTGGAACACACCTCCACCCGCGACAACAGCTGCTAGCGAGGCTATAGCTGCAGAAAGGGAACACGAACAAGAAATTGAAGGCCAAGAGTCCGGCGAAGAAAGCTCTGTAACAAGATCATCTTCTAAAAAGCGAAAACGACCACCGCGTCTTACCATGTTTGACGTTTCCGAAATTGCTGTCTCCAAAGGTATCAAAACATACTTGGAACTCCTTGCACTTGCCAAGAGACAGAAAATGGAAGGGAAAACAGATCTGGCACAGTTCATTGTCAACCGAGGGAAAAAAGCAGTCGAGGAAGCAATCAGGACGGGGTGGGAGATTGAAAAATCTGAGGAGACGTTAAGGCGTCAGCGAATGTCGCGTATGGAAATTCTCCAAGAAGCTTTCGAAGGAAATTGCGCAGAAAATTGTGACGGCCGTTGGTTGCATATTGCACTGAATATTCTTCAACGAAATGGCATCGCGCGAGATGATTTCTCTGCAGCTATGCGCGAACTATTGGAAAAAGGAAGAGGAAAATATCGTAATATTTTTCTCAAAGGTCCAGCCAATTGTGGAAAAACATTTCTATTAAATCCATTGACAGTTATTTATAGAACATTTTTAAACCCAGCGAGCACAACATTTGCTTGGGTTGGCGCAGAGTTAGCCGAAATAATATTTTTAAATGATTTTCGCTGGTCTGCTCAAGTGTTACCATGGCAAGATATGTTGCTATTGTTGGAGGGACAGCCAGTTCACTTTTCGGCGCCCAAGACACATTATGCGCAAGACATAGTCTTCGAGAAGGACACTCCAATTTTCGGTACTTCTAAAAGTGAAATTGTTGCAATTAAAGGGGGTGTGGTAGATGATATAGAAACTCAAATGATGTCCGTAAGATGGCGTGTCTTTACCATGTATGCTCAGATACCGGAGTCGGAGCAAGTCGTTTTGAGCCCTTGCGGGAAATGTTTCGCTAAACTAATACTAGAATGAACAATGATGACATTGATTTAGTGTACCATTAAAATTTGCCACGTTTTATTACTCTGCGTGCAGCCTTCTCCTAAATACTATACCAAAATCACTAGTAAATTACAAATGCAATATACTAAAAGCAATGAGTAAATACTTATTTTCCTTAATGAAAAAAAAAAAAAGATTACACACCTAAGAAGTGTAGCACTTCAGTGTACATTATAATGATTTCCGCTGTATACTGTTACGCAATAAACAACGGGTTACCATTGTAACCCGATGAGTTTTTAAAAGGTTATCACAGTACTTGACTTTATCAATTTCGACGGGTTACAATGGTAACCCGTTTAAAACAGATTACAACCTTTTCTCATTCCCTCATGTGTTGATCTTGTTTTAGGCTGTACATCATTATATTAAGATCATACTTCAACATTACATTGCTAATTCACATTAGGAGACATCTTTATATATTAAGAAAATTTGTATTCTGTTTGATATTTAATGCGGCAACCTTTGTTATCAATAATCTGTTGAAGGCGCTGCGGCATTGAAGCGATAGTTTTGTTTATTATATTAACTGGAATACTGTAAATAGTGCGTATTACCCTCTGCTGGCTTTGAATTCTTCGAAGGTTTCTTTAGTTATTTTTAGTTGTAAGGCATCATCCTTCAGTCTTACTCTCACTAAATGAAAAAAATTATCGATAGGGTTAAGGTCTGGACCTCTGGGAGGAATTTCAATTAGAGACATATATCACAGTTACAATTCTCCATCGCTCTTTTTGCAGCTCTACTGTTTTGTGAAGGATCCCCTCTCGCAGCCACAACCTACTTCCATTTTTGTTCGCCTTGAGGAATAATGAGTTGAAATGCTTTTCAATAAAAGTAGCGAAAAAATTACCCGTTAGGTGATCATATGACTCACAAAGAACTACCCCCTCACTATAGGTTATAGCTACAAAAAGCTTCACTAGCTTACTACCAGTTCCTTCCTTACTGCCCTTCGCTGTTCATCCGAACGTTAATCCTTCGCCTCGTTTTCTCCAAATTCTTGCTTTAGGTGCCGTTGCCACTTTTAATGGGTTCGTTTTGAAAGCGAATGAGACCCCATCCAAGTAAAATGCCACTTGCCTCGTCCAAACGTCGCCATCATAAATTGTTTTCATTACATTGCAAAATGTAACTCGCCTTGGCATATCATCTTTAGTCAATAGTCCTTTCTTTCGCGTCTGCAAATAGTGGAATCCTTGGCGTTGAAGTAAGCGGTTCACTGTTCTCTCGGAAACCTCTTCACTGCTCACCCCACTTTCTCGCATTAAATCTCTGAGAGAAAAACTGGGATTTTCATTTCTCAGTTTCCTGACGTTTCGAATCAGGAGACGTTGTTGCAGGGCAGTTAGTTTTTGCGGGCGTCCCGTTCTTTTTGGGCAAGATGAAATTCTCCGGATTGCCCCTTTTAAAATCCTACAAGCTGAAGTCGGTGAAATTCCGCATGCCCTTGCTATGGCTCTAAGGCTCATATCAGTGTTCCTTCGTAGTTGAAAGACTGTCACTCTAATCTCAGCGGAGACATATCCTCTAAAAACCATCTTAAGAAATCAAAATCTTTGGTTAATAAGCTGAATACTATGGGAATAGCATATACCCCTATTACTTTTATTCTTTAATTAAGAGGCGAAAAACGTGGCATGTTGGCACAGCCATCTTTACGCGAACGTTCCAGTACTGACTGCCATGTATCGTTACATGAAATTTACACCTTATCACGTAGAGACAATCAGTGACACAATGTTGGTACACCGACGGCGTTAATCGAGCATCCCTCCCTCTCCCACCTTTCAATGTTGCTTAGAAACTAAAACGTACTGAACAGTTTGTTTGGGTGCATTGCGCTATGCAACATTGAACGGGGGAAAGGGGGTGGGTGTTCCAACGACTTATGACAGTGATTGTATTATTAAATAAAGTATCGAATAACCTTAACGTAATCATGTCACGTTGCTGTACGTCTGAAGATATCCAGTCTGTATTCTTTTGATGTTGTAATGAATTTGCGCAACCATTTTATGAAAATCGTTGTGTGGCCTTTGGAAACACTGAATACCACTGGTAAGGAAATGAATAAATAAACGTTAGTTCATGTTAACGCATAGCAACGCATCATGCTATTGTACGTAGCAACGCGTCGCGTCACATCGCAGGTGGTCTGAGATTTGATTACAGTGAATGAAAATTGGTTTTCAAACATAGAAAACATGGATAACGCTGTAGTTGAACAGTCATCACAAGTAGAATTAGGAGTAAGAGAAGTAAGACGTGTCTACCTTATAACGTATAGTCAAGCTGATACTACTAAAGTATCTTCTCGACAGCGTTTTGCTGAAATTGTCTTAGAGGCCTTTCAGTTACGACAAGTTTCCAACGAATCAACAGTTCAGCAATGGGCGTGTTGTCTCGAGCTCCATCAAACAGGGGGAATTCATTTCCATATGGCCATTAAACTTAGAAGACCAAGACGATGGTTGTCGGTTCGGCAGTTTATTCATACACGATACGGAATTAATGTCCATTTCTCGAATCGTCATGTGAACTATTACACTGCATGGAGTTATGTTATCAAGGAGGATAACGATGTTGTGATGTCTCCCAATCACCCTGATCTTTGGAACACACCTCCACCCGCGACAACAGCTGCTAGCGAGGCTATAGCTGCAGAAAGGGAACACGAACAAGAAATTGAAGGCCAAGAGTCCGGCGAAGAAAGCTCTGTAACAAGATCATCTTCTAAAAAGCGAAAACGACCACCGCGTCTTACCATGTTTGACGTTTCCGAAATTGCTGTCTCCAAAGGTATCAAAACATACTTGGAACTCCTTGCACTTGCCAAGAGACAGAAAATGGAAGGGAAAACAGATCTGGCACAGTTCATTGTCAACCGAGGGAAAAAAGCAGTCGAGGAAGCAATCAGGACGGGGTGGGAGATTGAAAAATCTGAGGAGACGTTAAGGCGTCAGCGAATGTCGCGTATGGAAATTCTCCAAGAAGCTTTCGAAGGAAATTGCGCAGAAAATTGTGACGGCCGTTGGTTGCATATTGCACTGAATATTCTTCAACGAAATGGCATCGCGCGAGATGATTTCTCTGCAGCTATGCGCGAACTATTGGAAAAAGGAAGAGGAAAATATCGTAATATTTTTCTCAAAGGTCCAGCCAATTGTGGAAAAACATTTCTATTAAATCCATTGACAGTTATTTATAGAACATTTTTAAACCCAGCGAGCACAACATTTGCTTGGGTTGGCGCAGAGTTAGCCGAAATAATATTTTTAAATGATTTTCGCTGGTCTGCTCAAGTGTTACCATGGCAAGATATGTTGCTATTGTTGGAGGGACAGCCAGTTCACTTTTCGGCGCCCAAGACACATTATGCGCAAGACATAGTCTTCGAGAAGGACACTCCAATTTTCTGTACTTCTAAAAGTGAAATTGTTGCAATTAAAGGGGGTGTGGTAGATGATATAGAAACTCAAATGATGTCCGTAAGATGGCGTGTCTTTACCATGTATGCTCAGATACCGGAGTCGGAGCAAGTCGTTTTGAGCCCTTGCGGGAAATGTTTCGCTAAACTAATACTAGAATGAACAATGATGACATTGATTTAGTGTACCATTAAAATTTGCCACGTTTTATTACTCTGCGTGCAGCCTTCTCCTAAATACTATACCAAAATCACTAGTAAATTACAAATGCAATATACTAAAAGCAATGAGTAAATACTTATTTTCCTTAATGAAAAAAAAAAAAAAGATTACACACCTAAGAAGTGTAGCACTTCAGTGTACATTATAATGATTTCCGCTGTATACTGTTACGCAATAAACAACGGGTTACCATTGTAACCCGATGAGTTTTTAAAAGGTTATCACAGTACTTGACTTTATCAATTTCGACGGGTTACAATGGTAACCCGTTTAAAACAGATTACAACCTTTTCTCATTCCCTCATGTGTTGATCTTGTTTTAGGCTGTACATCATTATATTCAGATCATACTTCAACATTACATTGCTAATTCACATTAGGAGACATCTTTATATATTAAGAAAATTTGTATTCTGTTTGATATTTAATGCGGCAACCTTTGTTATCAATAATCTGTTGAAGGCGCTGCGGCATTGAAGCGATAGTTTTGTTTATTATATTAACTGGAATACTGTAAATAGTGCGTATTACCCTGGCTTTGAATTCTTCGAAGGTTTCTTTAGTTATTTTTAGTTGTAAGGCATCATCCTTCAGTCTTACTCTCACTAAATGAAAAAAATTCTCGATAGGGTTAAGGTCTGGACCTCTGGGAGGAATTTCAATTAGAGACATATATCACAGTTACAATTCTCCATCGCTCTTTTTGCAGCTCTACTGTTTTGTGAAGGATCCCCATCTTGCAGCCACAACCTACTTCCATTTTTGTTCGCCTTGAGGAATAATGAGTTGAAATGCTTTTCAATAAAAGTAGCGAAAAAATTACCCGTTAGGTGATCATATGACTCACAAAGAACTACCCCCTCACTATAGGTTATAGCTACAAAAAGCTTCACTAGCTTACTACCAGTTCCTTCCTTACTGCCATTTGCTGTGCATCCGAACGTTAATCCTTCGCCTCGTTTTCTCCAAATTCTTGCTTTAGGTGCCGTTGCCACTTTTAATGGGTTCGTTTTGAAAGCGAATGAGACCCCATCCAAGTAAAATGCCACTTGCCTCGTCCAAACGTCGCCATCATAAATTGTTTTCATTACATTGCAAAATGTAACTCGCCTTGGCATATCATCTTTAGTCAATAGTCCTTTCTTTCGCGTCTGCAAATAGTGGAATCCTTGGCGTTGAAGTAAGCGGTTCACTGTTCTCTCGGAAACCTCTTCACTGCTCACCCCACTTTCCCGCATTAAATCGCTGAGAGAAAAACAGGGATTTTCATTTCTCAGTTTCCTGACGTTTCGAATCAGGAGACGTTGTTGCAGGGCAGTTAGTTTTTGCGGGCGTCCCGTTCTTTTTGGGCAAGATGAAATTCTCCGGATTGCCCCTTTTAAAATCCTACAAGCTGAAGTCGGTGAAATTCCGCATGCCCTTGCTATGGCTCTAAGGCTCATATCAGTGTTCCTTCGTAGTTGAAAGACTGTCGCTCTAATCTCAGCGGAGACATATCCTCTAAAAACCATCTTAAGAAATCAAAATCTTTGGTTAATAAGCTGAATACTATGGGAATAGCATATACCCCTATTACTTTTATTCTTTAATTAAGAGGCGAAAAACGTGGCATGTTGGCACAGCCATCTTTACGCGAACGTTCCAGTACTGACTGCCATGTATCGTTACATGAAATTTACACCTTATCACGTAGAGACAATCAGTGACACAATGTTGGTACACCGACGGCGTTAATCGAGCATCCCTCCCTCTCCCACCTTTCAATGTTGCTTAGAAACTAAAACGTACTGAACAGTTTGTTTGGGTGCATTGCGCTATGCAACATTGAACGGGGGAAAGGGGGTGGGTGTTCCAACGACTTATGACAGTGATTGTATTATTAAATAAAGTATCGAATAACCTTAACGTAATCATGTCACGTTGCTGTACGTCTGAAGATATCCAGTCTGTATTCTTTTGATGTTGTAATGAATTTGCGCAACCATTTTATGAAAATCGTTGTGTGGCCTTTGGAAACACTGAATACCACTGGTAAGGAAATGAATAAATAAACGTTAGTTCATGTTAACGCATAGCAACGCATCATGCTATTGTACGTAGCAACGCGTCGCGTCACATCGCAGGTGGTCTGAGATTTGATTACAGTGAATGAAAATTGGTTTTCAAACATAGAAAACATGGATAACGCTGTAGTTGAACAGTCATCACAAGTAGAATTAGGAGTAAGAGAAGTAAGACGTGTCTACCTTATAACGTATAGTCAAGCTGATACTACTAAAGTATCTTCTCGACAGCGTTTTGCTGAAATTGTCTTAGAGGCCTTTCAGTTACGACAAGTTTCCAACGAATCAACAGTTCAGCAATGGGCGTGTTGTCTCGAGCTCCATCAAACAGGGGGAATTCATTTCCATATGGCCATTAAACTTAGAAGACCAAGACGATGGTTGTCGGTTCGGCAGTTTATTCATACACGATACGGAATTAATGTCCATTTCTCGAATCGTCATGTGAACTATTACACTGCATGGAGTTATGTTATCAAGGAGGATAACGATGTTGTGATGTCTCCCAATCACCCTGATCTTTGGAACACACCTCCACCCGCGACAACAGCTGCTAGCGAGGCTATAGCTGCAGAAAGGGAACACGAACAAGAAATTGAAGGCCAAGAGTCCGGCGAAGAAAGCTCTGTAACAAGATCATCTTCTAAAAAGCGAAAACGACCACCGCGTCTTACCATGTTTGACGTTTCCGAAATTGCTGTCTCCAAAGGTATCAAAACATACTTGGAACTCCTTGCACTTGCCAAGAGACAGAAAATGGAAGGGAAAACAGATCTGGCACAGTTCATTGTCAACCGAGGGAAAAAAGCAGTCGAGGAAGCAATCAGGACGGGGTGGGAGATTGAAAAATCTGAGGAGACGTTAAGGCGTCAGCGAATGTCGCGTATGGAAATTCTCCAAGAAGCTTTCGAAGGAAATTGCGCAGAAAATTGTGACGGCCGTTGGTTGCATATTGCACTGAATATTCTTCAACGAAATGGCATCGCGCGAGATGATTTCTCTGCAGCTATGCGCGAACTATTGGAAAAAGCAAGAGGAAAATATCGTAATATTTTTCTCAAAGGTCCAGCCAATTGTGGAAAAACATTTCTATTAAATCCATTGACAGTTATTTATAGAACATTTTTAAACCCAGCGAGCACAACATTTGCTTGGGTTGGCGCAGAGTTAGCCGAAATAATATTTTTAAATGATTTTCGCTGGTCTGCTCAAGTGTTACCATGGCAAGATATGTTGCTATTGTTGGAGGGACAGCCAGTTCACTTTTCGGCGCCCAAGACACATTATGCGCAAGACATAGTCTTCGAGAAGGACACTCCAATTTTCTGTACTTCTAAAAGTGAAATTGTTGCAATTAAAGGGGGTGTGGTAGATGATATAGAAACTCAAATGATGTCCGTAAGATGGCGTGTCTTTACCATGTATGCTCAGATACCGGAGTCGGAGCAAGTCGTTTTGAGCCCTTGCGGGAAATGTTTCGCTAAACTAATACTAGAATGAACAATGATGACATTGATTTAGTGTACCATTAAAATTTGCCACGTTTTATTACTCTGCGTGCAGCCTTCTCCTAAATACTATACCAAAATCACTAGTAAATTACAAATGCAATATACTAAAAGCAATGAGTAAATACTTATTTTCCTTAATGAAAAAAAAAAAAAAGATTACACACCTAAGAAGTGTAGCACTTCAGTGTACATTATAATGATTTCCGCTGTATACTGTTACGCAATAAACAACGGGTTACCATTGTAACCCGATGAGTTTTTAAAAGGTTATCACAGTACTTGACTTTATCAATTTCGACGGGTTACAATGGTAACCCGTTTAAAACAGATTACAACCTTTTCTCATTCCCTCATGTGTTGATCTTGTTTTAGGCTGTACATCATTATATTAAGATCATACTTCAACATTACATTGCTAATTCACATTAGGAGACATCTTTATATATTAAGAAAATTTGTATTCTGTTTGATATTTAATGCGGCAACCTTTGTTATCAATAATCTGTTGAAGGCGCTGCGGCATTGAAGCGATAGTTTTGTTTATTATATTAACTGGAATACTGTAAATAGTGCGTATTACCCTGGCTTTGAATTCTTCGAAGGTTTCTTTAGTTATTTTTAGTTGTAAGGCATCATCCTTCAGTCTTGCTCTCACTAAATGAAAAAAATTCTCGATAGGGTTAAGGTCTGGACTTCTGGGAGGAATTTCAATTAGAGACATATCACAGTTACAATTCTCCATCGCTCTTTTTGCAGCTCTACTGTTTTGTGAAGGATCCCCATCTTGCAGCCACAACCTACTTCCATTTTTGTTCGCCTTGAGGAATAATGAGTTGAAATGCTTTTCAATAAAAGTAGCGAAAAAATTACCCGTTAGGTGATCATATGACTCACAAAGAACTACCCCCTCACTATAGGTTATAGCTACAAAAAGCTTCACTAGCTTACTACCAGTTCCTTCCTTACTGCCATTTGCTGTGCATCCGAACGTTAATCCTTCGCCTCGTTTTCTCCAAATTCTTGCTTTAGGTGCCGTTGCCACTTTTAATGGGTTCGTTTTGAAAGCGAATGAGACCCCATCCAAGTAAAATGCCACTTGCCTCGTCCAAACGTCGCCATCATAAATTGTTTTCATTACATTGCAAAATGTAACTCGCCTTGGCATATCATCTTTAGTCAATAGTCCTTTCTTTCGCGTCTGCAAATAGTGGAATCCTTGGCGTTGAAGTAAGCGGTTCACTGTTTTCTCGGAAACCTCTTCACTGCTCACCCCACTTTCCCGCATTAAATCTCTGAGAGAAAAACAGGGATTTTCATTTCTCAGTTTCCTGACGTTTCGAATCAGGAGACGTTGTTGCAGGGCAGTTAGTTTTTGCGGGCGTCCCGTTCTTTTTGGGCAAGATGAAATTCTCCGGATTGCCCCTTTTAAAATCCTACAAGCTGAAGTCGGTGAAATTCCGCATGCCCTTGCTATGGCTCTAAGGCTCATATCAGTGTTCCTTCGTAGTTGAAAGACTGTCACTCTAATCTCAGCGGAGACATATCCTCTAAAAACCATCTTAAGAAATCAAAATCTTTGGTTAATAAGCTGAATACTATGGGAATAGCATATACCCCTATTACTTTTATTCTTTAATTAACAGGCGAAAAACGTGGCATGTTGGCACAGCCATCTTTACGCGAACGTTCCAGTACTGACTGCCATGTATCGTTACATGAAATTTACACCTTATCACGTAGAGACAATCAGTGACACAATGTTGGTACACCGACGGCGTTAATCGAGCATCCCTCCCTCTCCCACCTTTCAATGTTGCTTAGAAACTAAAACGTACTGAACAGTTTGTTTGGGTGCATTGCGCTATGCAACATTGAACGGGGGAAAGGGGGTGGGTGTTCCAACGACTTATGACAGTGATTGTATTATTAAATAAAGTATCGAATAACCTTAACGTAATCATGTCACGTTGCTGTACGTCTGAAGATATCCAGTCTGTATTCTTTTGATGTTGTAATGAATTTGCGCAACCATTTTATGAAAATCGTTGTGTGGCCTTTGGAAACACTGAATACCACTGGTAAGGAAATGAATAAATAAACGTTAGTTCATGTTAACGCATAGCAACGCATCATGCTATTGTACGTAGCAACGCGTCGCGTCACATCGCAGGTGGTCTGAGATTTGATTACAGTAATGAAAATTGGTTTTCAAACATAGAAAACATGGATAACGCTGTAGTTGAACAGTCATCACAAGTAGAATTAGGAGTAAGAGAAGTAAGACGCGTCTACCTTATAACGTATAGTCAAGCTGATACTACTAAAGTATCTTCTCGACAGCGTTTTGCTGAAATTGTCTTAGTGGCCTTTCAGTTACGACAAGTTTCCAACGAATCAACAGTTCAGCAATGGGCGTGTTGTCTCGAGCTCCATCAAACAGGGGGAATTCATTTCCATATGGCCATTAAACTTAGAAGACCAAGACGATGGTTGTCGGCTCGGCAGTTTATTCATACACGATACGGAATTAATGTCCATTTCTCGAATCGTCATGTGAACTATTACACTGCATGGAGTTATGTTATCAAGGAGGATAACGATGTTGTGATGTCTCCCAATCACCCTGATCTTTGGAACACACCTCCACCCGCGACAACAGCTGCTAGCGAGGCTATAGCTGCAGAAAGGGAACACGAACAAGAAATTGAAGGCCAAGAGTCCGGCGAAGAAAGCTCTGTAACAAGATCATCTTCTAAAAAGCGAAAACGACCACCGCGTCTTACCATGTTTGACGTTTCCGAAATTGCTGTCTCCAAAGGTATCAAAACATACTTGGAACTCCTTGCACTTGCCAAGAGACAGAAAATGGAAGGGAAAACAGATCTGGCACAGTTCATTGTCAACCGAGGGAAAAAAGCAGTCGAGGAAGCAATCAGGACGGGGTGGGAGATTGAAAAATCTGAGGAGACGTTAAGGCGTCAGCGAATGTCGCGTATGGAAATTCTCCAAGAAGCTTTCGAAGGAAATTGCGCAGAAAATTGTGACGGCCGTTGGTTGCATATTGCACTGAATATTCTTCAACGAAATGGCATCGCGCGAGATGATTTCTCTGCAGCTATGCGCGAACTATTGGAAAAAGGAAGAGGAAAATATCGTAATATTTTTCTCAAAGGTCCAGCCAATTGTGGAAAAACATTTCTATTAAATCCATTGACAGTTATTTATAGAACATTTTTAAACCCAGCGAGCACAACATTTGCTTGGGTTGGCGCAGAGTTAGCCGAAATAATATTTTTAAATGATTTTCGCTGGTCTGCTCAAGTGTTACCATGGCAAGATATGTTGCTATTGTTGGAGGGACAGCCAGTTCACTTTTCGGCGCCCAAGACACATTATGCGCAAGACATAGTCTTCGAGAAGGACACTCCAATTTTCGGTACTTCTAAAAGTGAAATTGTTGCAATTAAAGGGGGTGTGGTAGATGATATAGAAACTCAAATGATGTCCGTAAGATGGCGTGTCTTTACCATGTATGCTCAGATACCGGAGTCGGAGCAAGTCGTTTTGAGCCCTTGCGGGAAATGTTTCGCTAAACTAATACTAGAATGAACAATGATGACATTGATTTAGTGTACCATTAAAATTTGCCACGTTTTATTACTCTGCGTGCAGCCTTCTCCTAAATACTATACCAAAATCACTAGTAAATTACAAATGCAATATACTAAAAGCAATGAGTAAATACTTATTTTCCTTAATGAAAAAAAAAAAAAAGATTACACACCTAAGAAGTGTAGCACTTCAGTGTACATTATAATGATTTCCGCTGTATACTGTTACGCAATAAACAACGGGTTACCATTGTAACCCGATGAGTTTTTAAAAGGTTATCACAGTACTTGACTTTATCAATTTCGACGGGTTACAATGGTAACCCGTTTAAAACAGATTACAACCTTTTCTCATTCCCTCATGTGTTGATCTTGTTTTAGGCTGTACATCATTATATTAAGATCATACTTCAACATTACATTGCTAATTCACATTAGGAGACATCTTTATATATTAAGAAAATTTGTATTCTGTTTGATATTTAATGCGGCAACCTTTGTTATCAATAATCTGTTGAAGGCGCTGCGGCATTGAAGCGATAGTTTTGTTTATTATATTAACTGGAATACTGTAAATAGTGCGTATTACCCTGGCTTTGAATTCTTCGAAGGTTTCTTTAGTTATTTTTAGTTGTAAGGCATCATCCTTCAGTCTTACTCTCACTAAATGAAAAAAATTCTCGATAGGGTTAAGGTCTGGACTTCTGGGAGGAATTTCAATTAGAGACATATCACAGTTACAATTCTCCATCGCTCTTTTTGCAGCTCTACTGTTTTGTGAAGGATCCCCATCTTGCAGCCACAACCTACTTCCATTTTTGTTCGCCTTGAGGAATAATGAGTTGAAATGCTTTTCAATAAAAGTAGCGAAAAAATTACCCGTTAGGTGATCATATGACTCACAAAGAACTACCCCCTCACTATAGGTTATAGCTACAAAAAGCTTCACTAGCTTACTACCAGTTCCTTCCTTACTGCCATTTGCTGTGCATCCGAACGTTAATCCTTCGCCTCGTTTTCTCCAAATTCTTGCTTTAGGTGCCGTTGCCACTTTTAATGGGTTCGTTTTGAAAGCGAATGAGACCCCATCCAAGTAAAATGCCACTTGCCTCGTCCAAACGTCGCCATCATAAATTGTTTTCATTACATTGCAAAATGTAACTCGCCTTGGCATATCATCTTTAGTCAATAGTCCTTTCTTTCGCGTCTGCAAATAGTGGAATCCTTGGCGTTGAAGTAAGCGGTTCACTGTTCTCTCGGAAACCTCTTCACTGCTCACCCCACTTTCCCGCATTAAATCTCTGAGAGAAAAACAGGGATTTTCATTTCTCAGTTTCCTGACGTTTCGAATCAGGAGACGTTGTTGCAGGGCAGTTAGTTTTTGCGGGCGTCCCGTTCTTTTTGGGCAAGATGAAATTCTCCGGATTGCCCCTTTTAAAATCCTACAAGCTGAAGTCGGTGAAATTCCGCATGCCCTTGCTATGGCTCTAAGGCTCATATCAGTGTTCCTTCGTAGTTGAAAGACTGTCACTCTAATCTCAGCGGAGACATATCCTCTAAAAACCATCTTAAGAAATCAAAATCTTTGGTTAATAAGCTGAATACTATGGGAATAGCATATACCCCTATTACTTTTATTCTTTAATTAAGAGGCGAAAAACGTGGCATGTTGGCACAGCCATCTTTACGCGAACGTTCCAGTACTGACTGCCATGTATCGTTACATGAAATTTACACCTTATCACGTAGAGACAATCAGTGACACAATGTTGGTACACCGACGGCGTTAATCGAGCATCCCTCCCTCTCCCACCTTTCAATGTTGCTTAGAAACTAAAACGTACTGAACAGTTTGTTTGGGTGCATTGCGCTATGCAACATTGAACGGGGGAAAGGGGGTGGGTGTTCCAACGACTTATGACAGTGATTGTATTATTAAATAAAGTATCGAATAACCTTAACGTAATCATGTCACGTTGCTGTACGTCTGAAGATATCCAGTGTGTATTCTTTTGATGTTGTAATGAATTTGCGCAACCATTTTATGAAAATCGTTGTGTGGCCTTTGGAAGCACTGAATACCACTGGTAAGGAAATGAATAAATAAACGTTAGTTCATGTTAACGCATAGCAACGCATCATGCTATTGTACGTAGCAACGCGTCGCGTCACATCGCAGGTGGTCTGAGATTTGATTACAGTGAATGAAAATTGGTTTTCAAACATAGAAAACATGGATAACGCTGTAGTTGAACAGTCATCACAAGTAGAATTAGGAGTAAGAGAAGTAAGACGCGTCTACCTTATAACGTATAGTCAAGCTGATACTACTAAAGTATCTTCTCGACAGCGTTTTGCTGAAATTGTCTTAGTGGCCTTTCAGTTACGACAAGTTTCCAACGAATCAACAGTTCAGCAATGGGCGTGTTGTCTCGAGCTCCATCAAACAGGGGGAATTCATTTCCATATGGCCATTAAACTTAGAAGACCAAGACGATGGTTGTCGGCTCGGCAGTTTATTCATACACGATACGGAATTAATGTCCATTTCTCGAATCGTCATGTGAACTATTACACTGCATGGAGTTATGTTATCAAGGAGGATAACGATGTTGTGATGTCTCCCAATCACCCTGATCTTTGGAACACACCTCCACCCGCGACAACAGCTGCTAGCGAGGCTATAGCTGCAGAAAGGGAACACGAACAAGAAATTGAAGGCCAAGAGTCCGGCGAAGAAAGCTCTGTAACAAGATCATCTTCTAAAAAGCGAAAACGACCACCGCGTCTTACCATGTTTGACGTTTCCGAAATTGCTGTCTCCAAAGGTATCAAAACATACTTGGAACTCCTTGCACTTGCCAAGAGACAGAAAATGGAAGGGAAAACAGATCTGGCACAGTTCATTGTCAACCGAGGGAAAAAAGCAGTCGAGGAAGCAATCAGGACGGGGTGGGAGATTGAAAAATCTGAGGAGACGTTAAGGCGTCAGCGAATGTCGCGTATGGAAATTCTCCAAGAAGCTTTCGAAGGAAATTGCGCAGAAAATTGTGACGGCCGTTGGTTGCATATTGCACTGAATATTCTTCAACGAAATGGCATCGCGCGAGATGATTTCTCTGCAGCTATGCGCGAACTATTGGAAAAAGGAAGAGGAAAATATCGTAATATTTTTCTCAAAGGTCCAGCCAATTGTGGAAAAACATTTCTATTAAATCCATTGACAGTTATTTATAGAACATTTTTAAACCCAGCGAGCACAACATTTGCTTGGGTTGGCGCAGAGTTAGCCGAAATAATATTTTTAAATGATTTTCGCTGGTCTGCTCAAGTGTTACCATGGCAAGATATGTTGCTATTGTTGGAGGGACAGCCAGTTCACTTTTCGGCGCCCAAGACACATTATGCGCAAGACATAGTCTTCGAGAAGGACACTCCAATTTTCGGTACTTCTAAAAGTGAAATTGTTGCAATTAAAGGGGGTGTGGTAGATGATATAGAAACTCAAATGATGTCCGTAAGATGGCGTGTCTTTACCATGTATGCTCAGATACCGGAGTCGGAGCAAGTCGTTTTGAGCCCTTGCGGGAAATGTTTCGCTAAACTAATACTAGAATGAACAATGATGACATTGATTTAGTGTACCATTAAAATTTGCCACGTTTTATTACTCTGCGTGCAGCCTTCTCCTAAATACTATACCAAAATCACTAGTAAATTACAAATGCAATATACTAAAAGCAATGAGTAAATACTTATTTTCCTTAATGAAAAAAAAAAAAAAGATTACACACCTAAGAAGTGTAGCACTTCAGTGTACATTATAATGATTTCCGCTGTATACTGTTACGCAATAAACAACGGGTTACCATTGTAACCCGATGAGTTTTTAAAAGGTTATCACAGTACTTGACTTTATCAATTTCGACGGGTTACAATGGTAACCCGTTTAAAACAGATTACAACCTTTTCTCATTCCCTCATGTGTTGATCTTGTTTTAGGCTGTACATCATTATATTAAGATACTTCAACATTACATTGCTAATTCACATTAGGAGACATCTTTATATATTAAGAAAATTTGTATTCTGTTTGATATTTAATGCGGCAACCTTTGTTATCAATAATCTGTTGAAGGCGCTGCGGCATTGAAGCGATAGTTTTGTTTATTATATTAACTGGAATACTGTAAATAGTGCGTATTACCCTGGCTTTGAATTCTTCGAAGGTTTCTTTAGTTATTTTTAGTTGTAAGGCATCATCCTTCAGTCTTACTCTCACTAAATGAAAAAAATTCTCGATAGGGTTAAGGTCTGGACTTCTGGGAGGAATTTCAATTAGAGACATATATCACAGTTACAATTCTCCATCGCTCTTTTTGCAGCTCTACTGTTTTGTGAAGGATCCCCTCTCGCAGCCACAACCTACTTCCATTTTTGTTCGCCTTGAGGAATAATGAGTTGAAATGCTTTTCAATAAAAGTAGCGAAAAAATTACCCGTTAGGTGATCATATGACTCACAAAGAACTACCCCCTCACTATAGGTTATAGCTACAAAAAGCTTCACTAGCTTACTACCAGTTCCTTCCTTACTGCCCTTTGCTGTGCATCCGAACGTTAATCCTTCGCCTCGTTTTCTCCAAATTCTTGCTTTAGGTGCCGTTGCCACTTTTAATGGGTTCGTTTTGAAAGCGAATGAGACCCCATCCAAGTAAAATGCCACTTGCCTCGTCCAAACGTCGCCATCATAAATTGTTTTCATTACATTGCAAAATGTAACTCGCCTTGGCATATCATCTTTAGTCAATAGTCCTTTCTTTCGCGTCTGCAAATAGTGGAATCCTTGGCGTTGAAGTAAGCGGTTCACTGTTCTCTCGGAAACCTCTTCACTGCTCACCCCACTTTCCTGCATTAAATCTCTGAGAGAAAAACAGGGATTTTCATTTCTCAGTTTCCTGACGTTTCGAATCAGGAGACGTTGTTGCAGGGCAGTTAGTTTTTGCGGGCGTCCCGTTCTTTTTGGGCAAGATGAAATTCTCCGGATTGCCCCTTTTAAAATCCTACAAGCTGAAGTCGGTGAAATTCCGCATGCCCTTGCTATGGCTCTAAGGCTCATATCAGTGTTCCTTCGTAGTTGAAAGACTGTCACTCTAATCTCAGCGGAGACATATCCTCTAAAAACCATCTTAAGGAATCAAAATCTTTGGTTAATAAGCTGAATACTATGGGAATAGCATATACCCCTATTACTTTTATTCTTTAATTAAGAGGCGAAAAACGTGGCATGTTGGCACAGCCATCTTTACGCGAACGTTCCAGTACTGACTGCCATGTATCGTTACATGAAATTTACACCTTATCACGTAGAGACAATCAGTGACACAATGTTGGTACACCGACGGCGTTAATCGAGCATCCCTCCCTCTCCCACCTTTCAATGTTGCTTAGAAACTAAAACGTACTGAACAGTTTGTTTGGGTGCATTGCGCTATGCAACATTGAACGGGGGAAAGGGGGTGGGTGTTCCAACGACTTATGACAGTAATTGTATTATTAAATAAAGTATCTTATAACCTTAACGTAATCATGTCACGTTGCTGTACGTCTGAAGATATCCAGTCTGTATTCTTTTGATGTTGTAATGAATTTGCGCAACCATTTTATGAAAATCGTTGTGTGGCCTTTGGAAACACTGAATACCACTGGTAAGGAAATGAATAAATAAACGTTAGTTCATGTTAACGCATAGCAACGCATCATGCTATTGTACGTAGCAACGCGTCGCGTCACATCGCAGGTGGTCTGAGATTTGATTACAGTAATGAAAATTGGTTTTCAAACATAGAAAACATGGATAACGCTGTAGTTGAACAGTCATCACAAGTAGAATTAGGAGTAAGAGAAGTAAGACGTGTCTACCTTATAACGTATAGTCAAGCTGATACTACTAAAGTATCTTCTCGACAGCGTTTTGCTGAAATTGTCTTAGAGGCCTTTCAGTTACGACAAGTTTCCAACGAATCAACAGTTCAGCAATGGGCGTGTTGTCTCGAGCTCCATCAAACAGGGGGAATTCATTTCCATATGGCCATTAAACTTAGAAGACCAAGACGATGGTTGTCGGTTCGGCAGTTTATTCATACACGATACGGAATTAATGTCCATTTCTCGAATCGTCATGTGAACTATTACACTGCATGGAGTTATGTTATCAAGGAGGATAACGATGTTGTGATGTCTTCCAATCACCCTGATCTTTGGAACACACCTCCACCCGCGACAACAGCTGCTAGCGAGGCTATAGCTGCAGAAAGGGAACACGAACAAGAAATTGAAGGCCAAGAGTCCGGCGAAGAAAGCTCTGTAACAAGATCATCTTCTAAAAAGCGAAAACGACCACCGCGTCTTACCATGTTTGACGTTTCCGAAATTGCTGTCTCCAAAGGTATCAAAACATACTTGGAACTCCTTGCACTTGCCAAGAGACAGAAAATGGAAGGGAAAACAGATCTGGCACAGTTCATTGTCAACCGAGGGAAAAAAGCAGTCGAGGAAGCAATCAGGACGGGGTGGGAGATTGAAAAATCTGAGGAGACGTTAAGGCGTCAGCGAATGTCGCGTATGGAAATTCTCCAAGAAGCTTTCGAAGGAAATTGCGCAGAAAATTGTGACGGCCGTTGGTTGCATATTGCACTGAATATTCTTCAACGAAATGGCATCGCGCGAGATGATTTCTCTGCAGCTATGCGCGAACTATTGGAAAAAGGAAGAGGAAAATATCGTAATATTTTTCTCAAAGGTCCAGCCAATTGTGGAAAAACATTTCTATTAAATCCATTGACAGTTATTTATAGAACATTTTTAAACCCAGCGAGCACAACATTTGCTTGGGTTGGCGCAGAGTTAGCCGAAATAATATTTTTAAATGATTTTCGCTGGTCTGCTCAAGTGTTACCATGGCAAGATATGTTGCTATTGTTGGAGGGACAGCCAGTTCACTTTTCGGCGCCCAAGACACATTATGCGCAAGACATAGTCTTCGAGAAGGACACTCCAATTTTCGGTACTTCTAAAAGTGAAATTGTTGCAATTAAAGGGGGTGTGGTAGATGATATAGAAACTCAAATGATGTCCGTAAGATGGCGTGTCTTTACCATGTATGCTCAGATACCGGAGTCGGAGCAAGTCGTTTTGAGCCCTTGCGGGAAATGTTTCGCTAAACTAATACTAGAATGAACAATGATGACATTGATTTAGTGTACCATTAAAATTTGCCACGTTTTATTACTCTGCGTGCAGCCTTCTCCTAAATACTATACCAAAATCACTAGTAAATTACAAATGCAATATACTAAAAGCAATGAGTAAATACTTATTTTCCTTAATGAAAAAAAAAAAAAGATTACACACCTAAGAAGTGTAGCACTTCAGTGTACATTATAATGATTTCCGCTGTATACTGTTACGCAATAAACAACGGGTTACCATTGTAACCCGATGAGTTTTTAAAAGGTTATCACAGTACTTGACTTTATCAATTTCGACGGGTTACAATGGTAACCCGTTTAAAACAGATTACAACCTTTTCTCATTCCCTCATGTGTTGATCTTGTTTTAGGCTGTACATCATTATATTAAGATACTTCAACATTACATTGCTAATTCACATTAGGAGACATCTTTATATATTAAGAAAATTTGTATTCTGTTTGATATTTAATGCGGCAACCTTTGTTATCAATAATCTGTTGAAGGCGCTGCGGCATTGAAGCGATAGTTTTGTTTATTATATTAACTGGAATACTGTAAATAGTGCGTATTACCCTGGCTTTGAATTCTTCGAAGGTTTCTTTAGTTATTTTTAGTTGTAAGGCATCATCCTTCAGTCTTGCTCTCACTAAATGAAAAAAATTCTCGATAGGGTTAAGGTCTGGACTTCTGGGAGGAATTTCAATTAGAGACATATCACAGTTACAATTCTCCATCGCTCTTTTTGCAGCTCTACTGTTTTGTGAAGGATCCCCATCTTGCAGCCACAACCTACTTCCATTTTTGTTCGCCTTGAGGAATAATGAGTTGAAATGCTTTTCAATAAAAGTAGCGAAAAAATTACCCGTTAGGTGATCATATGACTCACAAAGAACTACCCCCCTCACTATAGGTTATAGCTACAAAAAGCTTCACTAGCTTACTACCAGTTCCTTCCTTACTGCCCTTTGCTGTGCATCCGAACGTTAATCCTTCGCCTCGTTTTCTCCAAATTCTTGCTTTAGGTGCCGTTGCCACTTTTAATGGGTTCGTTTTGAAAGCGAATGAGACCCCATCCAAGTAAAATGCCACTTGCCTCGTCCAAACGTCGCCATCATAAATTGTTTTCATTACATTGCAAATGTAACTCGCCTTGGCATATCATCTTTAGTCAATAGTCCTTTCTTTCGCGTCTGCAAATAGTGGAATCCTTGGCGTTGAAGTAAGCGGTTCACTGTTCTCTCGGAAACCTCTTCACTGCTCACCCCACTTTCCTGCATTAAATCTCTGAGAGAAAAACTGGGATTTTCATTTTCTCAGTTTCCTGACGTTTCGAATCAGGAGACGTTGTTGCAGGGCAGTTAGTTTTTGCGGGCGTCCCGTTCTTTTTGGGCAAGATGAAATTCTCCGGATTGCCCCTTTTAAAATCCTACAAGCTGAAGTCGGTGAAATTCCGCATGCCCTTGCTATGGCTCTAAGGCTCATATCAGTGTTCCTTCGTAGTTGAAAGACTGTCACTCTAATCTCAGCGGAGACATATCCTCTAAAAACCATCTTAAGGAATCAAAATCTTTGGTTAATAGCTGAATACTATGGGAATAGCATATACCCCTATTACTTTTATTCTTTAATTAAGAGGCGAAAACGTGGCATGTTGGCACAGCCATCTTTACGCGAACGTTTCCAGTACTGGACTGCCCTGTATCGTTACATGAAATTTACACCTTATCACGTAGAACAATCAGTGACACAATGTGGGACACCGACGGCGTTTATCGAGCATCCCTCCCTCTCCCACCTTTCAATGTTGCTTAGAACCTAAAACGTACTGAACAGTTTGTTTGGGTGCATTGCGCTATGCAAC
>NC_090887.1:14580268-14635030 GCF_036669925.1 Montipora capricornis | reverse complement strand
AAAAAAGACCCGATTAGAGGAGAAAAGTTAACATTGTTTTTCGGGAACAATTAAAGTATCAAAACTCGGCCATACTTGTGCAACAGTAGCAATAATAAGGGGGCGGGGAAAAACCAAAAGGTAAAATTTTCAAAAATGGCCCGATTTTTTTTTGGTTCGAAACACTTTCGGAAAATAAGGCTATAAAAAAAATAGGATAATACAAGTCGCTCCTGAAGGGCCTAATAGTATGGATTGAAAGCTAAACTTCCTAGATTTGTGCTATGCAAAAAACCGCATGAAAAAAGACCGATTGAGAGAGAAAAGAAATACATTTTCGCAAAAGTATCAAAATCGGCCATTTTTGGCAAAGTAGCAAGGGGGGACCAAAGGAAAATTTTCAAAAATGGCCGATTTTTGGTCGAACTTCGGAAGGCTAAAAAAATAGGAAATACAAGTCGCCTGATGGCCTAATTAGTATGGATTGAAGGCTAAACTATCCTAGATTTGTGCTATGCAAAAAAACCGCATGAAAAAAGACCGATTAGAGGAGAAATAACATTTTTCGCAAAAGTATCAAAATCGGCCATTTTTGGCAAAGTAGCAAAGGGGGGACCAAAGGAAAATTTTCAAAAATGGCCGATTTTTTGGTCGAACTTCGGAAGGCTAAAAAATAGGAAATACAAGTCGCCTGATGGCCTAATTAGTATGGATTGAAAGCTAAACTATCCTAGATTTGTGCTATGCAAAAACCGCATGAAAAAGACCGATTAGAGGAGAAATAACATTTTTCGCAAAAGTATCAAAATCGGCCATTTTTGGCAAAGTAGCAAAGGTGGGACCAAAGGAAAATTTTCAAAAATGGCCGATTTTTTGGTCGAACTTCGGAAGGCTACAAAAATAGGAAATACAAGTCGCCTGATGGCCTAATTAGTATGGATTGAAAGCTAAACTATCCTAGATTTGTGCTATGCAGAAAACCGCATGAAAAAAGACCGATTAGAGGAGAAATAACATTTTTCGCAAAAGTATCAAAATCGGCCATTTTTGGCAAAGTAGCAAAGGGGGGGCCAAAGGAAAATTTTCAAAAATGGCCGATTTTTTGGTCGAACTTCGGAAGGCTAAAAAAAAAAGAAATACAAGTCGCCTGATGGCCTAATTAGTATGGATTGAAAGCTAAACTATCCTAGATTTGTGCTATGCAAAAAACCGCATGAAAAAAGACCGATTAGAGGAGAAATAACATTTTTCGCAAAAGTATCAAAATCGGCCATTTTTGGCAAAGTAGCAAATGGGGGGACCAAAGGAAAATTTTCAAAAATGGCCGATTTTTTGGTCGAACTTCGGAAGGCTAAAAAAATAGGAAATACAAGTCGCCTGATGGCCTAATTAGTATGGATTGAAAGCTAAACTATCCTAGATTTGTGCTATGCAAAAAATGACATGAGTAAAGAAGGGGTAGAGTAGAAATAACATTTTTCGCAAAAGTATCAAAATCGGCCATTTTTGGCAAAGTAGCAAAGGGGGGACCAAAGGAAAATTTTCAAAAATGGCCGATTTTTTTAGCGAACTTCGGACGGCTAAAAAATAAGGAAATACAAGTCGCCTGATGGCCTAATTAGTATGGATTGAAAGCTAAACTATCCTAGATTTGTGCTATGCAAAAAACCGCATGAAAAAAGACCTATTAGAGGAGAAATAACATTTTTCGCAATAGTATCAAAATCGGCCATTTTTGGCAAAGTAGCAAAGGGGGGACCAAAGGAAAATTTTCAAAAAGCCCGATTTTTTGGTCGAACTTCGGAAGGCTAAAAAAATAGGAAATACAAGGCGCCTGATGGCCTAATTAGTATGGATTGAAAGCTAAACTATCCTAGATTTGTGCTATGCAAAAAACCGCATGAAAAAAGAACGATTTAGAGCCAGAGAAATTAACATTTTTCGCTGAAAAGTATCAAAATCGGCCATTTTTGGCAAGTAGCAAAGGGGGGCACAAAGGAAAAAAAATTTTCAAAAATGGCCGATTTTTTGGTCGAACTTCGGAAGTCTAATTAAAAATAGGAAATACAAAGTTCGCCTGATGGACTAATTAGTATGGATTGAAATGCTAAACTATCCTATGATTTGTGCTATGCAAAAAACGGTCATGAAAAAAGACCGATTAGCGTAGAAATAACATTTTTCGCAAAAGTATCAAAATCGGCCATTTTTTGGCAAAGTAGCAAATGGGGGACCAAAGGAAAATTGTTCAAACAATGGCCGATTTTTTGGTCGAACTTCGGAAGGCTATAAAAAATAGGAAATATCAAGTCGTCCTGGATGGCCTAATTAGTATGGATTGAAAGGCTAAACTTATCCTAGATTTGTGCTATGCAAAAAACCGCAGTGCAAAAAGAACGATTAGAGGAGAAATAACCATTTTTCCGCAAAAGTGATCAAAATCGGCCATTTTTGGGCAAAGTAGCAAAGGGGGGACCAAAGGAAAATTTTCAAAATGGTCCGTATTTTTTGGTCGAACTTCGGAAGGCTGAAAAAAATAGGAAATAGCAGGTCGCCTGATGGCCTAATTAGTATGGATTGAAAGCTAAACTATCCTAGATTTGGTGCTATGCAAAAAACCGCATGAAAAAAGACTCGATTAAGAGGAGAAATAACATTTTTCGCCCCCAAAGTATCAAGAATCGGCACATTTTTTGGCAAAGTAGTCACAGGGGGGACCAAAGGAAAAATTTTCAAAAATGGCCGATTTTTTTGGTCTGAACTTCGGAAGGCTTAAAAAATAATAGAAATACAAGTCGCCTGATGTGCGCTAATTAGTATGGATTGAAAGCTAAACTATCCTAGTTTTGTGCTATGCAAAAAAACCGCAGGTGAAAAAAGTACCGATTTAGAGGGAGAAAATAACATTTTTCGGCTAAAAGTATTCCAAAATCGGCCATGGGGGGAGGGGGGGAGGGGGGGGGGGGGGAGATGGGGCGTTTTTGGCAATAGTAGCAAGAGGGGGGACCAAAGGAATAAATTTTCAAAAATGGCCGATTTTTTGGTCGAACTTCGGAAGGCTAAAAAAATAGGAAATACAAGTCGCCTGATGGCCTAATTAGTAGGGATTGAAAAGCTTACAACTATCCTAGATTTGTGCTATGCCAAAAACCGCATGAAACAAAGACCGATTAGAAGGGAGAAAATAACATTTTTCGCATAAAGTATCAAAATGCGGCCAGTTTTGGCAAAGTACGCAAAGGGGGGACCAACAGGAAAATTTTCAAAAATGGCCGATTTTTTTGGTCGAAACTTCGGAAGGCTAAAAAAATAGGAAATACAGGTCGTCTGACTTGGCCTAATTCGTATGGATTGTGAAAGCTAACAGCTATCCTAGATTGTGTGCCCATATGCAAAAAACCGCATGTAAAAAAGACCGATTGAGAGGAGGAAAATATACATTTTTCGCATAAAGTATCAATAATCGGCCATTTTTGGACAAAGTAGCAAGAGGAGGGGACCAAAGGAAAAATTTTCAAAAATGGCCGATATGTTTTTTGGTCGAACTTCGGAAGGCTAAAAAAATAGTTAAATACAAGTCGCCTTGTGGCCGAATTAGTATGTGATTGAGATAAGCTAAACTATCCTAGATTTGTGCTATGCAAAAAAACCGCTATGAAAAAATGACTCGCGATTAGATGAGAAATAACATTTTTCGCAAAAGTATCAAAAATCGGCCATTTTTGGCCCAAAGTGTAGCAAAGGGGGGGACCAAAGGAAAATTTTCAAAAACTGGCCATTTTTTGGTCGAACTTCGGAAAGGCTAAAAAAATAGGAAATACAAGTCGCCTAATGGCCTATTGAGTATGGATTGAAAGCTAAACGATCCTAGATTTGATGCTATGCCAAAAACCGCATGAAAAAAAGACCGATTAGAGGAGAAAAATAACATTTTTCGCAAAAGTATCAAAATCGGCCATTTTTGGCAAAGTAGCAAAGGGGGGACCAAAAGGAAAATTTTCAAAAAATGGCCGAGTTTTTTCGTTTGTCGAACTTCGGAAGGCACTTGCAAAAAAATAGGAAATACAAGTCGCCTGATGGCCTAATTAGTACTGGAATTGAAAGCTAAACTATCTCTAGATTTGTGCGATGCAAGAAATAAACCGCAGTGGAAAAAAGACCGATTATGAGGAGAAATAACATTTTTCGCAAAAAGTATCAAAATCGGCCATTTTTGGCAAAGTATCAAAGGGGGGAGCCAAAGGAAAATTTTTCAAAAATGGCCGATTTTTTGTTGTCGAACTTCGGAATGTGCTAAAAAAATAGTTTGAAATCACAAGTCGCCTGATGGCCTAATTAGTATGGGATTGAAAGCTAAACTATCCTAGATTTGTGCTATGCAAAAAACCGCATGAAAAAAGACCGAATAGCGGAGGAGAAATACCACACATTTTTCGCAAAAGTATCACAAATCGGCCATTTTTGGCAAAAGTATGCAAAGGGGGGGGGAGGGGACCAAAGGAAAATTTTGCAAAAATGGCCGATTTTTTTGGTCGAACTTCGCGAAGGCTAAAAAAATAGGAAAGTACAAGTCGCCGCCTGATTGGCCGAATTAGTATTGGATTGAAAGCTAAACTATACGAGAGTTTGTGCTATGCAAAAAACCGACATGAAAAAAAAAGGTGACCGATTAGAGGAGAAATAACATTTGTTCGGCAAAAGTATCATAAATCGGCCATTTTTGGCAAAGTAGCAAAGGGGGTGACCAACGGTTTTCGGAAAATTTTCAAATAATGGACGATTTTTTTGGTCGAACTTCGGTAGGCTAAAAAAATAGGAAATACAAGTCGCCTGATGGGCCTAATTAGTATGGATTGAAAGCTAACAAAAAAAAAAAGAAAACTTATCCTAGATTTGTGCTATGCAAAAAACCGCATGAAAGGAAAAGACCGATTAGAGGAGAAATAACATTTTTCGGCAAAAAGTATCAAAATCGGCCATTTTTGGCAAAGGGTAGCAAAGGGGGGAACCAAAGGAAAAATTTTTCAAAAATGGCCGATTTTTTTGGTCGAACTTCGGAAGGCTAAAAAATTATGAAATACAGGTCGCCTGATGGCCCTAAGTATTATTGATTGAAAGCTAAACTAGCCTCGATTTGTGCTATGCAAAAAACCGCTTTAAAGAAAAAAAAAAAAAAGAAAACCGATTAGAGGAGAAATAACTTTGTTCCGCAAAAGTATCAAAATCGGCCCATTTATGGCAAAGTAGCAAGGGGGGGACCAAAGGAAAATTTTCAAAAATGGCCGATTTTTTGGGCGAACTTCCGGAAGGCTAAAAAAATAGGCAAATCAAGTCGCCTGATGGCCTAATTAATACGGATTGAAAGGTAAACTATCCTATATTTGGTGGTATGCAAAAAACGTCATGAAAAAAGACCGATTAGAGGAGAAATAACAATTTTTCGCACAAGTATCAAAATCGGCCATTTTTTTGGCAAAGTAGCAAAAAGGTGGACCAAAGGAAAATTTTCAAAAATGGCCGATTTTTGTTTGGTCGAATTTCGGAAGGCTAAAAAAATAGTAAATACAGGTCCGCCTGATGGCCTAATTAGTATGGATTGGAAGCTAAACTATCCTATATTTGTGCTATTGCAAATCACCGCATGAAAAAAGACCGATTAGAGGAGAAATAACATTTTTCGCAAAAGTATCAAAATGGGCCATTTTTGGCAAAGTAGCAAAGGGGGGACCAAAGGAAAATTTTCAAAAATGGCCGATTTTTTGGTCGAACTTCGGAAGGCTAAAAAAATAGGAAATACAAGTCGCCTGATGGCCTAATTAGTATGGATTGAAAGCTAAACTATCCTAGATTTGTGCTATGCAAAAAACCGCATGAAAAAAGACCGATTAGAGGAGAAATAACATTTTTCGCAAAAGTATCAAAATCGGCCATTTTTGGCAAAGTAGCAAAGGGGGGACCAAAGGAAAATTTTCAAAAATGGCCGATTTTTTGGTCGAACTTCGGAAGGCTAAAAAAATAGGAAATACAAGTCGCCTGATGGCCTAATTAGTATGGATTGAAAGCTAAACTATCCTAGATTTGTGCTATGCAAAAAACCGCATGAAAAAAGACCGATTAGAGGAGAAATAACATTTTTCGCAAAAGTATCAAAATCGGCCATTTTTGGCAAAGTAGCAAAGGGGGGACCAAAGGAAAATTTTCAAAAATGGCCGATTTTTTGGTCGAACTTCGGAAGGCTAAAAAAATAGGAAATACAAGTCGCCTGATGGCCTAATTAGTATGGATTGAAAGCTAAACTATCCTAGATTTGTGCTATGCAAAAAACCGCATGAAAAAAGACCGATTAGAGGAGAAATAACATTTTTCGCAAAAGTATCAAAATCGGCCATTTTTGGCAAAGTAGCAAAGGGGGGACCAAAGGAAAATTTTCAAAAATGGCCGATTTTTTGGTCGAACTTCGGAAGGCTAAAAAAATAGGAAATACAAGTCGCCTGATGGCCTAATTAGTATGGATTGAAAGCTAAACTATCCTAGATTTGTGCTATGCAAAAAACCGCATGAAAAAAGACCGATTAGAGGAGAAATAACATTTTTCGCAAAAGTATCAAAATCGGCCATTTTTGGCAAAGTAGCAAAGGGGGGACCAAAGGAAAATTTTCAAAAATGGCCGATTTTTTGGTCGAACTTCGGAAGGCTAAAAAAATAGGAAATACAAGTCGCCTGATGGCCTAATTAGTATGGATTGAAAGCTAAACTATCCTAGATTTGTGCTATGCAAAAAACCGCATGAAAAAAGACCGATTAGAGGAGAAATAACATTTTTCGCAAAAGTATCAAAATCGGCCATTTTTGGCAAAGTAGCAAAGGGGGGACCAAAGGAAAATTTTCAAAAATGGCCGATTTTTTGGTCGAACTTCGGAAGGCTAAAAAAATAGGAAATACAAGTCGCCTGATGGCCTAATTAGTATGGATTGAAAGCTAAACTATCCTAGATTTGTGCTATGCAAAAAACCGCATGAAAAAAGACCGATTAGAGGAGAAATAACATTTTTCGCAAAAGTATCAAAATCGGCCATTTTTGGCAAAGTAGCAAAGGGGGGACCAAAGGAAAATTTTCAAAAATGGCCGATTTTTTGGTCGAACTTCGGAAGGCTAAAAAAATAGGAAATACAAGTCGCCTGATGGCCTAATTAGTATGGATTGAAAGCTAAACTATCCTAGATTTGTGCTATGCAAAAAACCGCATGAAAAAAGACCGATTAGAGGAGAAATAACATTTTTCGCAAAAGTATCAAAATCGGCCATTTTTGGCAAAGTAGCAAAGGGGGGACCAAAGGAAAATTTTCAAAAATGGCCGATTTTTTGGTCGAACTTCGGAAGGCTAAAAAAATAGGAAATACAAGTCGCCTGATGGCCTAATTAGTATGGATTGAAAGCTAAACTATCCTAGATTTGTGCTATGCAAAAAACCGCATGAAAAAAGACCGATTAGAGGAGAAATAACATTTTTCGCAAAAGTATCAAAATCGGCCATTTTTGGCAAAGTAGCAAAGGGGGGACCAAAGGAAAATTTTCAAAAATGGCCGATTTTTTGGTCGAACTTCGGAAGGCTAAAAAAATAGGAAATACAAGTCGCCTGATGGCCTAATTAGTATGGATTGAAAGCTAAACTATCCTAGATTTGTGCTATGCAAAAAACCGCATGAAAAAAGACCGATTAGAGGAGAAATAACATTTTTCGCAAAAGTATCAAAATCGGCCATTTTTGGCAAAGTAGCAAAGGGGGGACCAAAGGAAAATTTTCAAAAATGGCCGATTTTTTGGTCGAACTTCGGAAGGCTAAAAAAATAGGAAATACAAGTCGCCTGATGGCCTAATTAGTATGGATTGAAAGCTAAACTATCCTAGATTTGTGCTATGCAAAAAACCGCATGAAAAAAGACCGATTAGAGGAGAAATAACATTTTTCGCAAAAGTATCAAAATCGGCCATTTTTGGCAAAGTAGCAAAGGGGGGACCAAAGGAAAATTTTCAAAAATGGCCGATTTTTTGGTCGAACTTCGGAAGGCTAAAAAAATAGGAAATACAAGTCGCCTGATGGCCTAATTAGTATGGATTGAAAGCTAAACTATCCTAGATTTGTGCTATGCAAAAAACCGCATGAAAAAAGACCGATTAGAGGAGAAATAACATTTTTCGCAAAAGTATCAAAATCGGCCATTTTTGGCAAAGTAGCAAAGGGGGGACCAAAGGAAAATTTTCAAAAATGGCCGATTTTTTGGTCGAACTTCGGAAGGCTAAAAAAATAGGAAATACAAGTCGCCTGATGGCCTAATTAGTATGGATTGAAAGCTAAACTATCCTAGATTTGTGCTATGCAAAAAACCGCATGAAAAAAGACCGATTAGAGGAGAAATAACATTTTTCGCAAAAGTATCAAAATCGGCCATTTTTGGCAAAGTAGCAAAGGGGGGACCAAAGGAAAATTTTCAAAAATGGCCGATTTTTTGGTCGAACTTCGGAAGGCTAAAAAAATAGGAAATACAAGTCGCCTGATGGCCTAATTAGTATGGATTGAAAGCTAAACTATCCTAGATTTGTGCTATGCAAAAAACCGCATGAAAAAAGACCGATTAGAGGAGAAATAACATTTTTCGCAAAAGTATCAAAATCGGCCATTTTTGGCAAAGTAGCAAAGGGGGGACCAAAGGAAAATTTTCAAAAATGGCCGATTTTTTGGTCGAACTTCGGAAGGCTAAAAAAATAGGAAATACAAGTCGCCTGATGGCCTAATTAGTATGGATTGAAAGCTAAACTATCCTAGATTTGTGCTATGCAAAAAACCGCATGAAAAAAGACCGATTAGAGGAGAAATAACATTTTTCGCAAAAGTATCAAAATCGGCCATTTTTGGCAAAGTAGCAAAGGGGGGACCAAAGGAAAATTTTCAAAAATGGCCGATTTTTTGGTCGAACTTCGGAAGGCTAAAAAAATAGGAAATACAAGTCGCCTGATGGCCTAATTAGTATGGATTGAAAGCTAAACTATCCTAGATTTGTGCTATGCAAAAAACCGCATGAAAAAAGACCGATTAGAGGAGAAATAACATTTTTCGCAAAAGTATCAAAATCGGCCATTTTTGGCAAAGTAGCAAAGGGGGGACCAAAGGAAAATTTTCAAAAATGGCCGATTTTTTGGTCGAACTTCGGAAGGCTAAAAAAATAGGAAATACAAGTCGCCTGATGGCCTAATTAGTATGGATTGAAAGCTAAACTATCCTAGATTTGTGCTATGCAAAAAACCGCATGAAAAAAGACCGATTAGAGGAGAAATAACATTTTTCGCAAAAGTATCAAAATCGGCCATTTTTGGCAAAGTAGCAAAGGGGGGACCAAAGGAAAATTTTCAAAAATGGCCGATTTTTTGGTCGAACTTCGGAAGGCTAAAAAAATAGGAAATACAAGTCGCCTGATGGCCTAATTAGTATGGATTGAAAGCTAAACTATCCTAGATTTGTGCTATGCAAAAAACCGCATGAAAAAAGACCGATTAGAGGAGAAATAACATTTTTCGCAAAAGTATCAAAATCGGCCATTTTTGGCAAAGTAGCAAAGGGGGGACCAAAGGAAAATTTTCAAAAATGGCCGATTTTTTGGTCGAACTTCGGAAGGCTAAAAAAATAGGAAATACAAGTCGCCTGATGGCCTAATTAGTATGGATTGAAAGCTAAACTATCCTAGATTTGTGCTATGCAAAAAACCGCATGAAAAAAGACCGATTAGAGGAGAAATAACATTTTTCGCAAAAGTATCAAAATCGGCCATTTTTGGCAAAGTAGCAAAGGGGGGACCAAAGGAAAATTTTCAAAAATGGCCGATTTTTTGGTCGAACTTCGGAAGGCTAAAAAAATAGGAAATACAAGTCGCCTGATGGCCTAATTAGTATGGATTGAAAGCTAAACTATCCTAGATTTGTGCTATGCAAAAAACCGCATGAAAAAAGACCGATTAGAGGAGAAATAACATTTTTCGCAAAAGTATCAAAATCGGCCATTTTTGGCAAAGTAGCAAAGGGGGGACCAAAGGAAAATTTTCAAAAATGGCCGATTTTTTGGTCGAACTTCGGAAGGCTAAAAAAATAGGAAATACAAGTCGCCTGATGGCCTAATTAATATGGATTGAAAGCTAAACTATCCTAGATTTGTGCTATGCAAAAAACCGCATGAAAAAAGACCGATTAGAGGAGAAATAACATTTTTCGCAAAAGTATCAAAATCGGCCATTTTTGGCAAAGTAGCAAAGGGGGGACCAAAGGAAAATTTTCAAAAATGGCCGATTTTTTGGTCGAACTTCGGAAGGCTAAAAAATAGGAAATACAAGTCGCCTGATGGCCTAATTAGTATGGATTGAAAGCTAAACTATCCTAGATTTGTGCTATGCAAAAAACCGCATGAAAAAAGACCGATTAGAGGAGAAATAACATTTTTCGCAAAAGTATCAAAATCGGCCATTTTTGGCAAAGTAGCAAAGGGGGGACCAAAGGAAAATTTTCAAAAATGGCCGATTTTTTGGTCGAACTTCGGAAGGCTAAAAAAATAGGAAATACAAGTCGCCTGATGGCCTAATTAGTATGGATTGAAAGCTAAACTATCCTAGATTTGTGCTATGCAAAAAACCGCATGAAAAAAGACCGATTAGAGGAGAAATAACATTTTTCGCAAAAGTATCAAAATCGGCCATTTTTGGCAAAGTAGCAAAGGGGGGACCAAAGGAAAATTTTCAAAAATGGCCGATTTTTTGGTCGAACTTCGGAAGGCTAAAAAAATAGGAAATACAAGTCGCCTGATGGCCTAATTAGTATGGATTGAAAGCTAAACTATCCTAGATTTGTGCTATGCAAAAAACCGCATGAAAAAAGACCGATTAGAGGAGAAATAACATTTTTCGCAAAAGTATCAAAATCGGCCATTTTTGGCAAAGTAGCAAAGGGGGGACCAAAGGAAAATTTTCAAAAATGGCCGATTTTTTGGTCGAACTTCGGAAGGCTAAAAAAATAGGAAATACAAGTCGCCTGATGGCCTAATTAGTATGGATTGAAAGCTAAACTATCCTAGATTTGTGCTATGCAAAAAACCGCATGAAAAAAGACCGATTAGAGGAGAAATAACATTTTTCGCAAAAGTATCAAAATCGGCCATTTTTGGCAAAGTAGCAAAGGGGGGACCAAAGGAAAATTTTCAAAAATGGCCGATTTTTTGGTCGAACTTCGGAAGGCTAAAAAAATAGGAAATACAAGTCGCCTGATGGCCTAATTAGTATGGATTGAAAGCTAAACTATCCTAGATTTGTGCTATGCAAAAAACCGCATGAAAAAAGACCGATTAGAGGAGAAATAACATTTTTCGCAAAAGTATCAAAATCGGCCATTTTTGGCAAAGTAGCAAAGGGGGGACCAAAGGAAAATTTTCAAAAATGGCCGATTTTTTGGTCGAACTTCGGAAGGCTAAAAAAATAGGAAATACAAGTCGCCTGATGGCCTAATTAGTATGGATTGAAAGCTAAACTATCCTAGATTTGTGCTATGCAAAAAACCGCATGAAAAAAGACCGATTAGAGGAGAAATAACATTTTTCGCAAAAGTATCAAAATCGGCCATTTTTGGCAAAGTAGCAAAGGGGGGACCAAAGGAAAATTTTCAAAAATGGCCGATTTTTTGGTCGAACTTCGGAAGGCTAAAAAAATAGGAAATACAAGTCGCCTGATGGCCTAATTAGTATGGATTGAAAGCTAAACTATCCTAGATTTGTGCTATGCAAAAAACCGCATGAAAAAAGACCGATTAGAGGAGAAATAACATTTTTCGCAAAAGTATCAAAATCGGCCATTTTTGGCAAAGTAGCAAAGGGGGGACCAAAGGAAAATTTTCAAAAATGGCCGATTTTTTGGTCGAACTTCGGAAGGCTAAAAAAATAGGAAATACAAGTCGCCTGATGGCCTAATTAGTATGGATTGAAAGCTAAACTATCCTAGATTTGTGCTATGCAAAAAACCGCATGAAAAAAGACCGATTAGAGGAGAAATAACATTTTTCGCAAAAGTATCAAAATCGGCCATTTTTGGCAAAGTAGCAAAGGGGGGACCAAAGGAAAATTTTCAAAAATGGCCGATTTTTTGGTCGAACTTCGGAAGGCTAAAAAAATAGGAAATACAAGTCGCCTGATGGCCTAATTAGTATGGATTGAAAGCTAAACTATCCTAGATTTGTGCTATGCAAAAAACCGCATGAAAAAAGACCGATTAGAGGAGAAATAACATTTTTCGCAAAAGTATCAAAATCGGCCATTTTTGGCAAAGTAGCAAAGGGGGGACCAAAGGAAAATTTTCAAAAATGGCCGATTTTTTGGTCGAACTTCGGAAGGCTAAAAAAATAGGAAATACAAGTCGCCTGATGGCCTAATTAGTATGGATTGAAAGCTAAACTATCCTAGATTTGTGCTATGCAAAAAACCGCATGAAAAAAGACCGATTAGAGGAGAAATAACATTTTTCGCAAAAGTATCAAAATCGGCCATTTTTGGCAAAGTAGCAAAGGGGGGACCAAAGGAAAATTTTCAAAAATGGCCGATTTTTTGGTCGAACTTCGGAAGGCTAAAAAAATAGGAAATACAAGTCGCCTGATGGCCTAATTAGTATGGATTGAAAGCTAAACTATCCTAGATTTGTGCTATGCAAAAAACCGCATGAAAAAAGACCGATTAGAGGAGAAATAACATTTTTCGCAAAAGTATCAAAATCGGCCATTTTTGGCAAAGTAGCAAAGGGGGGACCAAAGGAAAATTTTCAAAAATGGCCGATTTTTTGGTCGAACTTCGGAAGGCTAAAAAAATAGGAAATACAAGTCGCCTGATGGCCTAATTAGTATGGATTGAAAGCTAAACTATCCTAGATTTGTGCTATGCAAAAAACCGCATGAAAAAAGACCGATTAGAGGAGAAATAACATTTTTCGCAAAAGTATCAAAATCGGCCATTTTTGGCAAAGTAGCAAAGGGGGGACCAAAGGAAAATTTTCAAAAATGGCCGATTTTTTGGTCGAACTTCGGAAGGCTAAAAAAATAGGAAATACAAGTCGCCTGATGGCCTAATTAGTATGGATTGAAAGCTAAACTATCCTAGATTTGTGCTATGCAAAAAACCGCATGAAAAAAGACCGATTAGAGGAGAAATAACATTTTTCGCAAAAGTATCAAAATCGGCCATTTTTGGCAAAGTAGCAAAGGGGGGACCAAAGGAAAATTTTCAAAAATGGCCGATTTTTTGGTCGAACTTCGGAAGGCTAAAAAATAGGAAATACAAGTCGCCTGATGGCCTAATTAGTATGGATTGAAAGCTAAACTATCCTAGATTTGTGCTATGCAAAAAACCGCATGAAAAAAGACCGATTAGAGGAGAAATAACATTTTTCGCAAAAGTATCAAAATCGGCCATTTTTGGCAAAGTAGCAAAGGGGGGACCAAAGGAAAATTTTCAAAAATGGCCGATTTTTTGGTCGAACTTCGGAAGGCTAAAAAATAGGAAATACAAGTCGCCTGATGGCCTAATTAGTATGGATTGAAAGCTAAACTATCCTAGATTTGTGCTATGCAAAAAACCGCATGAAAAAAGACCGATTAGAGGAGAAATAACATTTTTCGCAAAAGTATCAAAATCGGCCATTTTTGGCAAAGTAGCAAAGGGGGGACCAAAGGAAAATTTTCAAAAATGGCCGATTTTTTGGTCGAACTTCGGAAGGCTAAAAAAATAGGAAATACAAGTCGCCTGATGGCCTAATTAGTATGGATTGAAAGCTAAACTATCCTAGATTTGTGCTATGCAAAAAACCGCATGAAAAAAGACCGATTAGAGGAGAAATAACATTTTTCGCAAAAGTATCAAAATCGGCCATTTTTGGCAAAGTAGCAAAGGGGGGACCAAAGGAAAATTTTCAAAAATGGCCGATTTTTTGGTCGAACTTCGGAAGGCTAAAAAAATAGGAAATACAAGTCGCCTGATGGCCTAATTAGTATGGATTGAAAGCTAAACTATCCTAGATTTGTGCTATGCAAAAAACCGCATGAAAAAAGACCGATTAGAGGAGAAATAACATTTTTCGCAAAAGTATCAAAATCGGCCATTTTTGGCAAAGTAGCAAAGGGGGGACCAAAGGAAAATTTTCAAAAATGGCCGATTTTTTGGTCGAACTTCGGAAGGCTAAAAAAATAGGAAATACAAGTCGCCTGATGGCCTAATTAGTATGGATTGAAAGCTAAACTATCCTAGATTTGTGCTATGCAAAAAACCGCATGAAAAAAGACCGATTAGAGGAGAAATAACATTTTTCGCAAAAGTATCAAAATCGGCCATTTTTGGCAAAGTAGCAAAGGGGGGACCAAAGGAAAATTTTCAAAAATGGCCGATTTTTTGGTCGAACTTCGGAAGGCTAAAAAAATAGGAAATACAAGTCGCCTGATGGCCTAATTAGTATGGATTGAAAGCTAAACTATCCTAGATTTGTGCTATGCAAAAAACCGCATGAAAAAAGACCGATTAGAGGAGAAATAACATTTTTCGCAAAAGTATCAAAATCGGCCATTTTTGGCAAAGTAGCAAAGGGGGGACCAAAGGAAAATTTTCAAAAATGGCCGATTTTTTGGTCGAACTTCGGAAGGCTAAAAAAATAGGAAATACAAGTCGCCTGATGGCCTAATTAGTATGGATTGAAAGCTAAACTATCCTAGATTTGTGCTATGCAAAAAACCGCATGAAAAAAGACCGATTAGAGGAGAAATAACATTTTTCGCAAAAGTATCAAAATCGGCCATTTTTGGCAAAGTAGCAAAGGGGGGACCAAAGGAAAATTTTCAAAAATGGCCGATTTTTTGGTCGAACTTCGGAAGGCTAAAAAAATAGGAAATACAAGTCGCCTGATGGCCTAATTAGTATGGATTGAAAGCTAAACTATCCTAGATTTGTGCTATGCAAAAAACCGCATGAAAAAAGACCGATTAGAGGAGAAATAACATTTTTCGCAAAAGTATCAAAATCGGCCATTTTTGGCAAAGTAGCAAAGGGGGGACCAAAGGAAAATTTTCAAAAATGGCCGATTTTTGGTTTTTTGGGCCTAGTACGTCTGTTTAAAAGTTAATTTTCTTTTTCTTGAAAAGCATTGTGGGTAATTTCTTTCAGTTTGAGAAACGGAAGGTTGGCGGTTTTTTTTAGAAGGTTTTTTTATAAGTGTTGAGCTGTCCAGTCCTTTCGATGAAAAACGTAGCTGGCTGTATTTGTTTGGAAGCAAAACTTAGCGAAATGTCACTTATAGGACTTGGAATACCTTCAGAACGGTAAGAGAGATAACCTCACTTGTGAACGCTCCGAGTTTTATTACGAACCACGTTTGGCGTACTTGTTACAGTAAGATTATCTCTCGCCCTTGGTTTCTTTCAAAGGCTTTCCTCTACCCACCACTCCAGCTTCATGATGCCAGAGTGGGGGCTTCTGAAGAGACAACCCGCACTTATATTTCGAATTCGTAAAGTATACACACCTACCTTGGTGTTTCAGATGGCACGTCACGAAGGAACAAACTTTTCCTTCCCAAACTGCCCTTGGGGTGGGGAGTATGTTTTAATTTATTACAGCAACTTTTTGTTTTGTTTTTATCTTTGCTCTTTGTATATGACAAACGTATCCTCTAAGTTTTCACTGATGTCTCACATGAATTTTTTTTCTATCATATATTTAGTCACGTTTGCGACCTTTCGGGGCAAAGTCACGCAACTCTTGTCTCTCATCATCTGAACTATCATACTTTTATAGTATCGTGCAAAATTCGTGCAAAAGAAACGTGTTTTGTTCGATTGAGACGCTTGGGCGAAGTTGGGGACTCGGGTTTGTACAGAGGTGAGCAAAAAACTTCCAGGTAAGGTTTTTACGAGGAGAAATCAATATCGCAGTATATACCTCGAGTTAATTCTCTTAGGTTTCTTACAAGAGAAGTGTCCGAAAAATAACATAAGCCACATTTTTTTCTTTAAAAGTAAACTTTCTACCAGTGGCGTCAAGTGGAATGCCCGCCAGTGGAGAGGAAAGCTGAGAGTTCTAGCCCAGGAAAGACCATCATAACCATGCATACACCCTTTCTTTATATGTACGTTAGATTAACATCTTATTTTTGGGCTGACACTAAAGGTTGTTATCTTTTTGGGATTTCAGCGTGAGAGCGTTCTTAACATGTTCCTAAAGTTGTGTGGCGGGTGTACCTTCAGTAAGTTCGACTACTGATAATGACCTGTTAGACTACAGTTTTACATTTCTTTATCTTTATTATATTCATATTGTCGCAAAACAAAACTAAAGAGATTCTTTAACTGAGTCTCTCAGCCTGGGTGTGTTACGTTCTTAGCATGACTCGTCAGTTATTAATCCAGCAGACCTTAACAAAACACAGGTGATACAGGTCGTTTTCTTACCAATACAGAAACAACCCTCACCATTTACCAACATTGAATGCTTACATAAATAATGCATGTAATTCAACTGAGTGGAGTGAAATGTTGTCTGAAATCATACGTGCGCAAGTTCTATTTAAAATCACAAGTATGATTTCAGACCAAAATTGCACAACATGAAGTTCAATTACCACTTTATTACATCCATTTAGAAATCACACAATAATCATTTAATCACTAAATTACAGGATTTTAGTCAGTACCAATATTTAGGAACAAAAAAAAAATAGTGCAAGTTGGGAATAAATTGCACTGCTGAGAGCCAATCAGATTGCAAGGATCTTTATATCTTCTGCCCATTGGTGTAATTGCACTCTCATTAAGACATCCAACAGTTAGTTTCAGTGGGTTTCATTTTACCTCTGTGTATAGTTTACACTTAAAAAGATATATTTATCATTGTTAATTAATAACAAAATAATACACTTCATAATTATACTGTGATAACAAATTACATGTAAGATTGGCATACTGATGCTTGTGCTTTTATACTCAGAAAACTGGTAAAGTGTGTGTATATATATGTTTTATAGTGATAATCATTACAGTACATGAGAGCTGCATGTGGATTGTCAAAGGAAAGGAAAGGAATTTTATTTCAGTGTCTAGTCGTTCTAGCGCTGGAGCACTAATTGGGGACACTGTAAACCCAAATTAACAATTAACGCAAGTCAAGTCTAATGTTGGTTTTTGAGGAGAGGGGAAAACTGGAGTACCCGGAGAATAACCTGTTGGTGCAGAGTAGAAAACCAACAGCAACTCAACCCACATAATGACGCGGAGTCTGGGAACCGAACCCTGAGGCTGCGTTGGTGGGAGGTGAGTGCTCTCACCACTACGCCATCCCTGTACCTCCATCAGAGTTAAACAGCAAGTAAAAGCAGTTGTAAAGAAAGCCTGAAAAAATATGGGCGGCTTGAATGTATGTCTGTGTGATTGTGCTGCACTTAAGTTATTCTAGAGCAGTGCTGTGCAATCTTACTGTCATGATAGGTGTCCTACACAAGCCTGGATTTCTTCAGGCTTTTGTCACAATTGCTTAAGTTGCTGGTTAATTGTGGTGATCTCTAACTCCCATGTATTCAATTTCCACACTTCAAATATATGAGCATTTCAGATATATATTCTGTATCATTCCTGCTTTTGATATTTCCTTTAAATTCAAATATTTGAACTTTTAACTAAGGTTTACTTGGCAATTGCATTTTATACCTGTTGGCCAGAATGTGCATTTATAATGTTTGCTCTTAAAGTGCTGCTATGGTCAAAAAATCCCTTCTTTTTTTCCTTGAGATTTTGAAAGTGCATGTGATTGCTCAACACTTGACTGGCAAAAATTTAAGCTGATTCTTATCCAAAGGCTATTTACTTTCAGTGTAAGTTTTGGATTTTCAGGGTCCACACAAAACTCACGTTTCAAACTGACCGATTGGACCTCAGAGGGTTGGATCTAGGGAAAAGTGACATTGTTTACTCACTAGTATAAAATTTCAGTGTGTGAACACAACTTATTATATATGCAAAACAAAGAAAGCCTCAAACGCCTTTGCTGCATATTAACCCTTTGAACCGGCCAGACTTATTATTTTACTCTGTCTAATGCCAGACGATTTTGCTCGTCAATTGGGATCCCTCAGGAGTCAATGCATTAATGCTCCCATTAATTCAGCTCTATACAAACACATTGCATTCTTAACCTATTGAGTCTTATATGTCATATGTGAGTCATTTCATATTCCATTTCATCACTATTGAGTCTTTGATGTCATTTTATCCTCAATCCTCAATCCCCAATCCAGCCCTCTCAAGATTTTAAAGGTAGTAATGGCAGACCATTAAACAGGACAATTCCAGTTAAAATAAACAGGTGTCTTTTTGGAATCAAGGCTTAAAACTTGGATCAGTTACTGTTTAGTTCTGAAATCCAAAGAAAATAGAAATTGTTTTTTGGTCATAGTAGCACTTTAGACTCACATTATTTTTTACCCTCTCTCAACAGATATGGATTTACACTTGGTTGGAAGATATCATTGCCCTGCAGAACTAATAGAGGCATAACTCAATCTGATTGAGCTCCCAAATTGTTTCAATGCCTTGCCATATACCATTGCTAACATTTGCATTAATTCACTGGTAAGAGTAAGGTTTGTTTCTTTTATGCATCATAGGAACTTCAATTTATGCCAACTTTGAACAGTATTATTTTAACTGAAAATTGAAAGCACCTGTGTAGAAAATGATAGTATTATTTATGAATTTAGTAGCATGGCCACAACAATTAATGTCATCAGATATTTTAATGTACATTGTTATCAAATATCATTGCAACAAAAAAATGTCATCAGATATTTTAATGTACATTGTTATCAAATAATAATTTGCAAATAAGTAAGTAAGTACATGTAAGATGCTGGTAGCTGACTATCTTCTTCAACTGCAGCACCCAGGCCTGGGTCAGTTAACATTTTATACAACTCCTGAACCTCTATTCCCACTGTATAATTAAAGTAGCAAAACATTGATTCAAAAGTTCTTTTGTGCATCATTCACCACTCCCTAATGGCCACCAGAAAGTATTGAAGGGATTGGAGCCACTTCTTCCACCATGTTGCTAACACTGACGAATTACCTTAATTTGCAATCAAACAATGCTAGGGCTTAGATTTCAATGTTTACTGCCGTCATTGTGCACAATCAATCCCATCCTTGTTGCCAGTGTTAAATTACTGAGAAACCAACGGATCGTTACAGCTACAATGGATTAAACCAGATTATCATTAAATAACGTAATCAACCACACAACATGGCAACATACTCAGAACAACCTCGTTTTAATACACATCCTTCAAACAAACCGCTAACAAACAAATAAATCACAAAGATCATATTCCTTTAATTTTCACGATAGTCGATCATCAAACAGATTTTAGCATCAGATTGTCTAGTTTTATCCTTTTTCTTACACATTCACTTAATCACTTCCTGAAAAAAATTGAAGTTGTTTTTGTATCAGAAAGACGTTTATATTATTCAACAGTCGTTTTCTTTACACTGTACAGGATAGCAACACCTCCATCACTCGGGAATCTTAAGCCCTTGGTATGTTATCAGGCATTTTGATTTGGTGACATTGTCACTGAAGCTAAATCTGAGTGACCCCAGCTTGAACACAGACGGTCCTCTGACACCAGCCATGAAATCTCAGACAGTGACCGGGTTATGGTTCCTGTACAAACATCCTAACAGTCACAATACAGAGAGCTGCTGAACTGTATTCAGCCTGTATTCAACAAAGTTGACTACTGTAATTGTGTGCAATGACCTCATAGATTATATGGAGCATAACCTGGGATTGGTTGATCATCACGGCTATTTGGGCCTCGAGAAGCGCGAAAGTGGCACAAGCACCGAGTGGAGCGCACTAGACTCTCCACCCAGCTTGGGGTCACATGACTGGCATCATTTGGCCATCTATCCTTACTCGATATTTGTTTTATGAAACAGGTTATGAAGAGAGGTGTTGCTTTCCCACGCAGAGCTAATTAACATCTAGCTGTGGTACTGTGCTCTGACATCAAACATGGACTGTACAGCGGCAGGCAGAGGCGTCTTCATAAGCTTTCAGCCTGATATCGGGAGCTGCGCCCTTTTGCAATTCAGTCCTACATGTAATACTGCAAGTAAAGGGTGATTAGCACTGCCAATGATAATATAATTATTAACTACAATTGATGTGAGTCTATTCATCTATTGATGTACACACACTTCACATGTTATCCAGGCAAACTAATTGCTGTCATTCGTGATCCTTGAAATGTGTTTTGTCCAATCTGTGATGATCAGATTATGGACTGTTTTGTCAAGTTTTGCTGGGTGGTTTTATCAAGAGATGCAGTTATCACCAGGCTGAAGTTACTAAGAAATTAAGCAACACCTCCATCACTTGGGAATCTTAAGCCCTTGGTATGTTATCAGGTGTTTTGATTTGGTGGCATTGTAACTCAAGCTAAATCTGAGTGACCCCAGCTTGAACACCAGCCATGAAATCTCACAGAGCGATCCGGTTATGGTTCCTGTAAACATCCTATAATAACAGTCACAATACAGAGAGCTGCTGAACTGTATTCAGCCTGTATTCAACAAAGTTGACTACTGTAATTGTGTGCAATGACCTGGTAGAATGTATGGAGCATGACCTGGGATTGGTTGATCATCACGACTATTTGGGCCTCAGGGAGCGCAAAAGTGGCACAAGCACCAAGTGGAATGCACTAGACTCTCCACCCAGCTTGGGGTCACGTGACTGGCATCATTTGGCCATCTACCCTTACTCGATATTTGTTTTATAAAACAGGTGCTATGAAGAGAGGTGTTGCTAATCTCACTACTTAATATTAAACTTTTAAGTCTTTGTAAGTCTATTCATCTCTTTTATATACACCCACTTCACGTGTTATCCAGGGAAACTTTGCTGTCATTGGTGAGCATATTTCTTTAATTTTCACGATAGTCGTCAAACAGATTTTAGCATCAGATTGTCTAGTTTTATCCTTTTTCTTACACATTTACTTAATTACTTCCTGAAAAAAATTGAAGTTGTTTTTGTATCAGAAAGACGTTTATATATTCAACAGTCGTTTTCTTTACACTGTACAGGATAGCAACACCTCCATCACTCGGGAATCTTAAGCCCTTGGTATGTTATCAGGCATTTTGATTTGGTGGCATTGTAACTCAAGCTAAATCTGAGTGACCCCAGCTTGAACACAGACGGTCCTCTGACACCAGCCATGAAATCTCAGACAGTGACCGGGTTATGGTTCCTGCACAAACATCCTAACAGTCACAATACAGAGAGCTGCTGAACTGTATTCAGCCTGTATTCAACAAAGTTGACTACTGTAATTGTGTGCAATGACCTGATAGAATGTATGGAGCATGACCTGGGATTGGTTGATCATCACGGCTATGCGGGCCTCGGGAAGCGCGAAAGTGGTACAAGCACCAAGTGGAGCGCGCTAGACTCTCCACCCAGCTTGGGGTCACATGACTGGCATCATTTGGCCATCTATCCTTACTCGATATTTGTTTCATGAAACAGGTGCTACGAAGAGAGGTGTTGCTAATCTCACTGACCTTAATATCCAACTTTTACTACAATCTTTGTGAGTCTATTTATCTATTAATGTACACACTCTTCACGTGTTATCAGGGCAAACTTTGCTGTCATTGGTGAGCTGTGCCCTTTCGCAATTCATCAGTCCTAATTTTGCAAGTAAAGGGTGATAAGCACTGCCAATGATTATTATTTTATTATTATTAAATACAATATTGATGTGGGAAACTTTGTTGTCAGTTTTTTATGCTTGCAGTGTGTTTTGTCCAATCTGTGACATTCAGATTATGTACTGTTTCGTCAAGTTTTGCTGTGTGGTTTCATCAAGAGATACAGTTATTACCAGACTGATCATTATCAAAGTCCATGCACATTGACACTATGTCACTAGTAGTAGTCGCTTGTGAGATCACAGCAAACGGGCAATTAATGCACAAAATTTGATCCTTTGAAAACCAAACCCATCTTTCAAGAGAATTTGCAGGAACGGTGAAGTTTGTAAAACTCTTGCCTGCCATCATTATGCCTGCATGGCTTTGACTCCCATAAAGTCAACAAGCCTTGTGTTTTCTAATCAAGAGTTTGGCTGACATCATATTTTCTCCAGCTGTGTTACGATTTTTCTTTCCACATTGGTTTGTCCTGCTCTTGTGAGATGCGGCTCATTCAATCTCAAGATTGAAGGAGTGTTAGCTGTAGCATCTCAGAGATCATGGACGGGAATCCCACCGAGGACCTGAAAATTTTTTCAGGATTCTTACCTGGCATTTTCTCAACATGTAACGTTGAAGATCATTCCTTAATTCTCACCACAATCATCAAACACCTTTTAGCATCAGATTGTCTAGTTTTATCCTTTTTCTCACACATTGACCTACTCACTCCCTGAAAAGATTAGAAGTTGTTTTGTACATGCATCAGAAAGATATTTCATCGTTGAACAGAGTTTTTCTATACACTATACTGGAAATTAAGCAACACCTCCATCACTCGGGATTATCGTGAGCCCTTGGTATGTTTTCAGGCATTTTGATTTGGTGGCATAATTGTAACTGAAGCTAAATCTGAGTGACCCCAGCTTGAACACAGACCGTCCTCTGACACCAGCCATGAAATCTCAGACAGCGACCCAGTTATGGTTCCTGTAACATCCTAACAGTCACAATACAGAGAGCTGCTGAACTGTATTCAGCTTGTATTCAACAAAGTTGACTATTGCAATTGTGTGCAATGACCTGTTAGATTGTATGGAGCATGACCTGGGATTGGTTGATCATCACGACTATGTGGGCCTCAAGAAGCGGGAAAGTGACACAAGCACCAAGTGGAGTGCACTAGACTCTCCACCCAGCTTGGGGTCACGTGGGTGGCATCATTTGGCCATCTATCCTTACTCTATATTTGTTTTATGAAACAGGATATGAAGAGAGGTGTTTCTTTCCTACTCACAGCTAATTAACATCTACCTGTGGTGCTGTGCTTCGACATCAAACATGGTCATGTCCAGCGGTACCCAGAGGCGTTTTCGCATGCTTTCAGCACAATATCGTGAGCTGCACCCTTTTGCAATTCAGTCCTAATACTGCAAGTAAAGGGTGATTAGCACTGCCAATTATTACATAAGTCTATATTATTATGAACTACAATCGATGTGAGTCTATTCGTCTATTGATGTACACACAGTTCACGTGTCATCTGGGCGAACTTTCTTAGGATATGGTGTTTTTAGTTCTCAGGCCATGTCCTTAGGGACTCGTCACGCATTCATTCCAAGAATGCGCCATCCTCTTACAATTTTTCACAAATGCTTGATATCAATAAATTATTAACAAAAAGGAAAAAAAACGACCTGTTGCTGTTTTAATTTGTAACGATCAGCATATTACATGTTTTACAGGGAGGTTTCAATGAGCGACGCAATTAAGACCAGGCTGATTATCAAAGTTTATGCCCACTGTATCTTACATGAGGCCGCCCTTCAAATATCACAGCAAGCTGGCAAAAAGCATCGCTAATCCATTGATTTAAAAACCAAACCCTGTAAATGCACAAAAACAGAAACAACACACACATGCACTCTACCTTTTGTTGTGAAAATCTGTAATGATCAGGGCCCGGCTGTTCAAAAGCCGATTAACGCTAATCGCAGATTAAAAATTAACCTTGGAGTTATACAGTATTTCTCTAATTCTCAAATGTTGTTCAACACTGATATTCAGCAAAACTTTGCATTAGCAGAAGTCAACCCTGAAAGAGAAAAATAAGCAAAAGAAACTATCAACTAAAAGTTGAAAACATGAAACAAAAGTGTACGCTAATCCTGGATTAAGTTAATCGGCTTTCGAACAACCGGGCCCAGTATATTATGTGATTATGTGTTTTACAGGGAGGGAGGTTTCAATGAGCGACGCAATTAAGACCAGGCTGATTATCAAAGTTTATGCCCACTGTATCTTACATGAGGCCGCCCTTCAAATATCACAGCAAGCTGGCAAAAAGCATCGCTTCCATTGATTTAAAAACCAAACCCTCTGAATGCACAAAAACAAAAACAACACACTCATGCACTGTACCTTTTGTTGTTAAAATCTGTAATGATCAGTATATTATGTGATTATGTGTTGTACAGGGAGGGAGGTTTCATTGAGCGCTGCAGTTAAGACCAGGCTATTTATCAAAGCACTGCTTCCATTTATTTTAAGACCATTAGAAAGCACATGTACATGTATTTGTTTACATCTCTTATTACAGTTTCATTTAAATTCATCTACACTGTACTTGCAGTAAGTTAATATGTTTGTACAGTGTTACAGGTATGGGTTCATTGGGTGATGAACACAATTTCATTATTGCTCCATGCCATCCAGCTTACCTTCTCAGTCTTAAGAAAGTTTTAATGCAAGGCATTCTTCAAGCTGGAAAAAAGAAGTTACGTTAAGTATGTCATTTGTAATACTTAAGGACATGTACCGACAAATTTTGACTTTGTTTACTTACTGATACCAACTGAAGAATTTCTGAAGTTTTTAAATTTTGCGAAAAAAAAAGAAAACACATATTGCCTTCACCTCTCCCCCCTGCCCAGAAATAAAATTAAACTAACTCCCTACCTTTGGACAACCTCTCCATTGGCCACACTTTCCCTGATATGAGTCGTGAGCTGCACCCTTTTTGCAATTCAGTCGTAATACTGCAATTAAAGGGTGATTAGCACTGCCAATTATTATATAACCCTATATTATTATAAAACTACAATCAATGTGAGTCTCTTCGTCTATTGATGTACACACAGTTCACGTATCATCCGGGCGAACTTTCAGGAACGTAAAACTCTTGCCTGCCACCAGTGTGCTTGGGTTTGATTATCATAAACTCAACAAGTCAAGTTTTTATGATTAAGAGTTTGGCAAACATGATAGTTTCCCCCTGTGCTAGGATTGTTATTTCCACATTGGTTTTTCGTGCTCTTGCAATACGGCTCCTGCAATCTCACTATTGGAGGAGTGTTAGCTAGCTGTAGCATCTCGGAGATTATGGGTGGGCATCCAACTGGGGGCCTGAAATTTTTTTTTCAGGCTTCTTTAATTGGCAATTGCTCAACATGTACATGTAACTTACACCATCATTCCTTAATTTTGATCATAGTCATCAAACTGATTTTAGTATCAGATTGTCTAGTTTTATCCTTTTTCTTACACATTCACTTAGTCACGTCCTGAAAAAAAAAAAAAGTTCTTTCTGTGTCAGGAAGATCTTTAGTTATTAAAGACACAATTCCTCTACACTATACTAGAAAGCAACACCTCCGTCAGTAGGGAATCTTAAGCCCTTGGTATGTTACAATGTATCAGGCATTTTGATTTGGTGGCATTGTAACTGAAGCTAAATCTGAGTGACCCCAGCTTGAACACACACCTTCCTCTGACACCAGCCATGAAATCTCAGACAGCGACCCAGTTATGGTTCCTGTAACATCCTAACAGTCACAATACAGAGAGCTGCTGAACTGTATTCAGCCTGTATTCAACAAAGTTGACTAGTGCAATTGTGTGCAATGACCTGTTAGATTGTATGGAGCATTACCTGGGATTGGTTGATGATCACGACTATGTGGGTCTCGGGAAGCGGGAAAGTGACACAAGCACCAAGTGGAGTGCACTAGACTCTCCACCCAGCTTGGGGTCACATGGGTGGCAACGTTTGGCCATCTATCCTTACTCTATATTTGTTTTATGAAACAGGATATGAAGAGAGGTGTTGCTTTCCTACTCACAGAGCTTTCCTACACACAAAGTTTATGCCCACTGTATCTTACATGAGGCCGCCCTTCAAATATCACAGCAAGTTGGCAAAAAGCATCGCTTCCATTGATTTAAAAACGAAACCCTGTAAATGCACAAAAACAGTAACAACACACACATGCACTCTACCTATTGTTGTGAAAATCTGTAATGATCAGGGCCCAAAAGGAAAAAAAAGAAGTTACGTTAAGTATGTCATTTGTAATACTAGGACATGTACAGACAAATTTTGACTTTGTTTACTTACTGATAACAAGATCAATTTCTGAAGATTTTTAATTTTGTGAAAAAAACAAAAAAACACATATTGGCTGCACCTCTCCCCCTCCCCCCCCCCCCCTTCCTTTCCAGAAGTTAAATTAAAGTAAATCCTGGAAAAAAAAGAAGTTACTTTATGTCTGTTATTTGTAACACTAGCCTTAAAGGACATGTACAGACAGATTTTGACTTTGTTTAATAATTATTGATACCAAGAATTTCTTGGCTTCACCTCTCCCCCCTGCCCAGAAATAAAATTAAATTAAATCCCTACCTTTGGACAACCTTTCGAGTGGCCACACTTTCCCTGATATGAGTTGTAATAGTACTAGTGCAGATATTGCAACCAGCATTGTTTGATTTTAACATTCCACACTGGCAGAACCTGTCATGGCCCTCCTTCACTCTCTTTGGGATGTATGATTCTCGTCTTTGCTTGTAGGAAACACTGTAGGGGTCCATTTCCCGAAGCCAAACTAAGGTGACATACTCATGTCTGAAGACAATTCGCCACCGGAAACTCTTCTTCAGATTGCATGTGTTCTTTATGTACATTGCCAACTTCACATGCTTGACCTCACGGCCTTGAATCGAGTTTAGTCCAAGGTGGTGTGGTGTGGTACGGCATATCCCAGAGTCCACACAGGTGGGTTCACGCCATTTAAAAACAACACAATTGCTTTAAAATAATCTTGGCACAAGGTCTTCACATCAGCTACTTGTGCTTTGCTTACCTCAACCCTTAAATAAAGGGATGCCGAGTCCCTAAGTTTCAGTCCAACAAATGCCAGTACATGGAGTTTGAGAATTGAACTTTGTGACGGTGTTGAAATTGACAAGACCTCCTGAATTAAGGAAGGGAAGTTCCATGAAAAATTCTTTGATTCCAATCCTGTAAAGCGGTAAGAGAAAGAAATGCCCTTTTTCCTCCTCTCCCCAAACCATCGCAGGAATTGTAAAGCCTGCTACACTTTGCAGTTTCTCTCACACATGTCAGGAATTTGATCAGTGGCGAAGCATCTGGCATGTCTGATAAAGTTGTGGCTGATTTAAGTTGGGAATCATTAGTGTATTGCATAACCACTGTCAGTAGATTTGTAAACCATTGCTGCCAGGCATTATTTGTGTTTATGCAAGGGTTCTGGTTTAATCAGATTCACAAACTTACCAAGTGGTGGGATAAATTCCTACCTTGATTTCTCCTTCGAAATCAACTTTGTGACCTCACTAGCTTCTTTGCTTTCCTGAAGGATCCCGGAGTTTTGCTTTCAATTTTTCAACCTTCTTGGCTGTTGCAATTCTCTTTTCATACACTGTACTTCCATTCTTGCCATGTGTCCTTAGGCCCTGTACCAATTGACCCATCCATTGTCATTTTGTCATTCTGGTTTACATTTGCTAATGGTGAAAAGTAAAACGCGCAGTTGTTTAGTTCGCCAGACATAGATGATGCCCACTTCATGTCACAGGGGACCAGCTTCATTCTGAATGTAATCTGATGGCCTTGTGGAGTAGTTATTACACCTTTGCACCCTCTGTAATAGGCTTAGGATTTTAACGAGGTATGCTGCAAATTGAAAACAATGATTAAAACATTATATGTTCTTGGGATAAATATTTACAGCTTGTAACTGAATCTAACATCAACATTTTAAGACTGGAGAAGAAAATTAGTAATTTAGAGATCTTGGCAGTGAAGCACCAAAGAAAAAACAGAAACGAAACTTGTTTGAAATTAAGCAACTTTATCTTAAGGGTTAAACCACCCCACCCTTTCTGACTGTTTACAGGTAAATTGAAATTACAAGGCACAATTTCATGTAAGTAGTCTAAAAAGGTGTAGGAATAGAATTATTAGTGTAGATATGCTGAAAAATTTGCACAACGACAATGAATATAACTGCATGAGCTTGACTGCTTGGAGAAATAAATAGCAGTAGGTATAATGATTGCCCTGTGTATGTACCATGTTTCTAGAAATATAATTACCAGTGGCAGTGTCATCCCTTCCAAATGGTGCCCCATCTACCCCAATAGCAATGTATAGCACGCCTTTCTGGGCATTGAACCAATGTAGACAAGGAACTCTTTCATCGAGAAACAGATACAGGTCAGCAAGTTTCAAGAGGAAGGGCTTCAGAGGTCTGTACACTCCAGGAAATGCCTCAACATTAAATTTGGCAGCTTAGTGTTTCTAGATCTATGATCTCCCCAATGTCAATGTTTCAGAAAAAAACTTGCTAAGGATTTGCATGGCACAATCTTGGAAACTTCACATTTCTTCATGAATTCAGTTTTGTTCTTTTTAGATTTTCTTGCACTTTCCTTTACTACATCTGAAGTATTCGGAATACTGGTGTACTGCTTTTTGCTGATAAGGCCACCTTCGTATAAAACGTGCATACTTCTCACTTTGTTTCTTAAACTGTTCTCATATTCATGGATGTTGGTTTGTACAATCTGTTGTACAATCTGTGTACAGGTTTTTGACATTCTAATGTTACTTCTGCCATACATTTCTTGGGGGCAGTGTTTATAAGTGTAGTCCACATGCCATCAAGGACTAGTTTGTCAGGCTGGGCCAATATTTTTTTCATCCCACAGTGAACTGGCCTCAGTACCTCTAGAGTTATTTTTCTTCTTCGCATAATCTGCCCTTGAAAGGTTTAATTTCTCACTTGACTGCAAATCAAGCTCACTTGTTCTAGCAGGTAGTCTTGATCTTTTGTTCCTCACTTCACACTCATTTGTCAATTCATCAATCTGTCAAAATTTGACAGTTATATTAAAATTTAAAATTATTATTATTATTATTATTATTATTATTATTATTATTATTATTATTATTATTATCTTGTTTTCGCACATTGGACTTCCAATGGAACTTCCGTACTCCAGGAAGCTTGGTGACAACAAGTCTCCTCAAACTTCTAGGACCTTCCTAAGAATCCTTGCCGTGTTCAGAATAACACTTTTCTGAAGCTCGTCTATCTTGGTCTCTATACCAATATTCTCTAGTCTCTTCTTTAGATCTTTTGGAACTGTTCCAAATGTTCCGATTACAATAGGAATTACCATTATTATTATTATTATTATTATTATTATTATTATTATTATTATTATTATTATTATTATTATCATTGTTATTATATTAAAATTTGACAATTATATTATTTAAAAATATTATTTATTATATGTCATTAGTTAATATTTAAATATAAAGTTTTATTTATTTATTTATTTATTTATTCATTTATTTATTTATTCATTCATTTTTTACTTTAATATTTTGTGGATGATGGAAAAAATAAAATTAATATAAATTAATATATGTAGTCAGGATATGAAAATAGAAATGAGACAAAGCGAATGAGAGACATATTACTAACTTAAGCTTCCATGGACCTCCTCTCTGACACTGCACTGTACTACATAACTGTCATAGCTAGGCTAGCTACCTTTCGTTTCCTCTGACAGATTCGCTCTTCTGTGCGATGAAGTGCAGCCTGCAATTCTTGTAGTTCCACAGATTTTTTATCAAGTTGAGACTTTATTTCTTTAATATGTTCATCACAATCCAATTTCTTTTGCAATTCTTCATGCATTCGCTCCTTTTTGAGGCGACTGTACAGTCCCAATGGGAAGTGTCGCTTTGAATGTATCCTAAAAGACCATTGGTTTTTTGCAGTGAAACGGGGACAAGGCGCAGAGGAAAAAGACAGATAACTCGAAGAGATGTGAAACTAAAATGGTATAGTTTTCAATTTGCATATAAATTTCGAGAAACAAAAAAAACTTAACAGTAAAAACTCGCCTTGGGAGCTCTTGGGGAACGTCAACTTCGGTGCATTCGGCTCCAATCATGCCCTAATTTTTCGCCGCTTCTGCAACAAATATGGCTTCATGACACACCATCGGAAAGCTAATGTGATCTGAAGAAACTGAAAATGCCCGCCTTCTCTACGTAGAAAAGACCCAGCCCCCCCCCCCCAAAACCCATTTTCTTGGCCTCTTAAACGGCTGGCACAAAGGCAGAAAACCCATAGGTCTTTGCGTGTTTGTTAGCGGCCATCTTGACAATTCAAGCCCAAGTTCTTGTGAAACATTTGAGGGGTGGGCTGGCCCCTACGTGTTCTTACTTGGCAGTTGCTCTACATGTAAATTTTGAAGATCATTGCTTAAGTTTCACCACAATCATCAAACAGATTTTAGCATCAGATTCTCTAGTTTTATTCTTTTTCTCACACATTCACTTACTGACTCCCTGAAAAAATTAGAAGTTGTTTTGTATCAGGAAGATGTTTAATTGTTAAACAGAGTTTTTCTATACACTATACTAGAAATTAAGCAACACCTCCATCACTCGGGAATCTTGAGCCCTTGGTATATTATCAGGCATTTTGATTTGATGGCATTGTAACTGAAGGTAAATCTGAGTGACCCCAGCTTGAACACAGACGGTCCTCTGACACCAGCCATGAAATCTCAGACAGGAACCCGGTTATGGTTCCTGTAAACATCCTTACAGCCACAATACAGAGAGCTTCTGAACTGTATTCAGCCTGTATTCAACAAAATTGACTACTGTAATTGTGTGCAATGACCTGATAGATTGTATGGAGCATGACCTGGGATTGGTTGATCATCACAGCTATGTGGGCCTCAGGAAGCGCGAAAGTGGCACAAGCACCAAGTGGAGCGCACTAGACTCTCCACCCAGCTTGGGGTCACATGACTGGCATCATTTGGCCATCTATCCTTACTCAATATTTGTTTTATGAAACAGGTGCTATGACGAGAGGTGTTGCTTTCCCACTGACCTTAATATCCAACTTTTACTACTGTCAATATTTGTGAGTCTATTCATCTATTGATGTACACACTCTTCACGTGTTATCAGGGCAAACTTAAATGCTGTCATTGGTGAGCTGTGCCCTTTCGCAATTCAGTCCTAATACTGCAAGTAAAGGGTGATTAGCACTTCCAATTACTATTATTTTATTATTAACTACAATCAATGCGAGTCTGTTCACTTTTTGATGTACACACACTTCACGTGTTGTCCAGGCAAACTTTACTGTCATTGGTGATGCTTACGGTGTGTTTTGTCCAATCTGTGACGGTCAGATTATGTATTCTTGATTTCATCAAGAGATGCGGTTATCACCCGGCTGATCGGTATCAAAGTCCATGCACATTGAAACTATGTCGCTAGTAGCAGTCACAGCAAACTGCGGAATTAATGCACAAAATTTGTTGGTTTGAAAACCAAACCCATCTTTCAAGAGAATTGGCAGGAACGGTGAAGTTTGTAAAACTCTTGCCTGCCATCAATATGCCTGCATGGCTTTGACTCCCATAAAGTCAACAAGCCTTGTGTTTTCTAATCAAGAGTTTGGCTGACATCATAGTTTCGCCCTGTGTTACGATTTTTCTTTCCACATTGGTTTGTCCTGCTCTTGTGAGATGCAGCTCATTCAATGTCAATATTGGAGGAGTGTTAGCTGTAGCATCTCCGAGATTATGGTTGGGAATCCAACTGGGGGCTTGATTTTTTTATTTTTTTTTTCCTTCAGGCTTCTTACTTGGCAGTTGCTCAACATGTAACTTCGACGATCATTCCTTAATTTTCACCATAATCATCAAACTGATTTTAGCATCAGATTGTCTAATTTTATCCTTTTTCTTACACATTCGCTTACTCGCATTTCTTATCGGGAAGATGTTTGGTTGTTAAACACCTCCATCTCTCGGGAATCTTAAGCCCTTGGTATGTTATCAGGCGTTTTGATTTAGTGGCATTGCAACTGAAGCTAAATCTGAGTGATCCCAGCTGGAACACAGACCATCCTCTGGCACCAGCCATAAAATCTCATACAGTGACCCGGTTATGGTTCCTGTAAACATCTTAACAGTCACAATACAGAGAGCTGCTGAACTGAATTCAGCTTGTATTCAACAAAGTTGACTACTTTGTGTGATTGTATGGAGTATGACTGACCTGGGATTGGTTGATCACGGCTATGTGGGCTTCGGGAAGCACGAAAGTGAGACAAGCACCAAGTGGAGTGCGCTAAACTCTCCACCCAGCTTGGCATCACGTGACTGGCATCATTTGGCCATCTATCCTTACTCGATATTTGTTTTATGAAACTGGTGGTATGAAGAGAGGTTTTTCTTTCACATTGACCTTAATATCCAACTTTAATTTCAATCGTTGTGAGTGAGGGGTCACTGGCATCTCCCACAACAAGCCACAGGAACGTGACTTTATTTGACTAACTTTGGCAGTTTTTTCACGCTGTTTTATGTCATATAACTATAACTGAACGCTGACTGCAGGTGTCACGTAATACTCCTCTCCTTAGTAGAGCTAACTGTTAATTAAATTTGATTTGATAGGCATTTCTACATATCTCTCTGATAATTACAAACTAAAGGGTACACTGACTCAAAGAGTATTTTTTTTTACATAATTAATTCTGTTACTGATGTGCACACACCTCACTAATGTTATCCTGATGTGATTCTTTTATTGATGAACAAACGCTTTGCATGTTGTCCATACAAACGTTTTGGGTGATAGTGATGCCTGCAGTGTGTAGTACCGCTCGGTAATGATCAGATTATGTACTGTATTGGCAATTTTTGATGTGTGGTTTCAACAAGAGATCCAGTTACATGTATCACCAGGCTGATCATTATCAAAGTCCATGCTCATTTACGCTGTGTCGCCAGTAGCACTCGCTTATAATATCACTGCAAAGTGGCAATTGATGCACAGTCAAAGTTTGTTGCTTTTAAAACCAAACCCATCTTTTCCAGAAAATTTGCAGGAATGGTGCAGTTTGTAAAATTCTTGCCTGCCACCAATTTGCTTGGGTTTGATTCCCATAGAGTCAAAGAGTGTGTTGTTTTTCAATCAAGGAGTTTGGCTGACATTCTAATTTCTGCCCGCATTTCCAAGTTTATCATTTCCACATTGGTTTATCCTGCTCTTAAGGAATACGGCTCCTTCAATGTCAATATTGGAGTTGTATGGTTCTTAACTAGTATCTGAGAGGTCATGGGTGTGAATCCCACTGAGTGGCCTAATTTTTTTTTCAGGCTTCTCACATGGCAGTTTCTCAACATGTAACTGATCCATAAACATCTCATCAGGCATTGTAATAATTGTACGGGAGCATTGTATGGGATGAGTCTGTTTGAATCTGTTTGAGTAAAATGCTCAAATTTTGTTCTTTTTAAAACCGAACCCATCTTTCAAAAAAATTTGCAGGAACGGCTTAGTTTGTGAAACTCTTTCCTGCTACCAATGTGCTTTGGTTTGTTTTTCAATCAAGGAGTTTGGCTGACGTCTTAATTTCTGCCTGCATTATCAACTTCATTTCAACATTCGTTTGTCCTGCTCTTAAGAGATATGCCTCCTTTAAATTCAGTATTGGAGGAAGTATTGCTCTAGTATCTCTGAGGTCATGGGTGACGGTGAATCCCACGGAGTGCCCTAATTTTTTTTCCAGGGTTCTCACAGGGCAGTTGCTCAATACGTAACTTAATTTATCCATAAACATCATACAGATGTTAGCTGCAGAATTTCTAGATTTTTTAAACGACTCCTTTTGTTACATGTTCCCTGACTCTGGTCGTGATTATTTTCGTTCTTGATTTGATCCTAGGAGATTTTTAAAAACGGTCTTTTTATCCTACGCTGCACTGAAAGCAACATCTTCATCGCACAGGAAGCTGAAGCCAATGGTATGTTAGTCATCAGGCATTTTAATTGTGCAGCAGGAGCATTGTAAATGAAACTAGATGTAAGAAACCCCAGCTTGAACACGGACGGTCCTCTGACACCAGCCATGAAGTCTCAGACAGCGACCCGGTTATGGTGCCCGTAACATCCTAACAGTCACGATACAGCAACCTGCTGAACTGCATTCAGCCTGTATTCAACAAAGTTGACTACTGTACCTGTGTGAAATGACCCGTTAGTTTGAATAGCGCATTACCTGGGATTGCTTGATGATCACGGCCATGTGGGTCTTGGGAACGCGAAAGTGAAACAAGCACCAAGTGGAGTGCGTGAAACTCTCCACCCAGTATGGGGTCCTGTGACCGGCACTTTTGGCCATCCTTCCTTATTCGATTCGTCTTAGGAAACAGGCAGCACGAAGAGAGGTGTTGCTGTCCTATGTACCTTAATATCAAAGTTGTTCAAAGTATCATTTGCCCCAAATGCAGTTACAAGTATTATTACTTCTTTTCGTCTTTGGTTTGTTTTGCTCTGAAGAGATATGGCTCCTTCAAATACAATATTGGAGGAGTATAGCTCTAGTATCTCTGAGGTCATGGGTGTGAATCCCACTGAGTGCGCCAATTTTTTTCCAGGTTTTCTTGCAGGGCAGTTGCTCAACATGTAACTTCAAAGATCATTCCTTAATTTCATCCATCAACATCATGGAGACGTTATCTGCATATTCCGGATTCCTGCTTTTCCATACGTGTCTCTGTACTGGGTAAGTAACGGTTACCTGTAGCCCTTACTTTGAAGCCCGATTTGCTTTTAATTTCACAATATTTCAGGGTTTGTTTTTATGTTACAATACCTTTCTCAATATCAAGTTCAATTCCGTAGTCCGAAGTCCGAATTTCTCTTTCCGTGGCCCAACCATAGGGTTAAATGCGATCGTTAAATAGTTTTCCACTTTTAAAACTGTTGTTAAGTGCATTAATTCCAATCAAAACCAGCAAACGGACGCTTTACGAGCAGTTCTCTGAGAAAGTCAAGCAAAGTTGGAAATCAAAATTTTTAAAATCCCCTTCATTTTCTGTGTGGGTGTAGGTTGTCTGGATGGATGAACGAAAACAGCCATATTAGGGCCAGCTGATGTATCGTTGCCATGGTAACCGCCATTGATCATGACGGCCTTTGAGCAGGAATTTACTATAAAATAGTTAACAAATATGTGTCCACTTCTCGGATAGATGTGAGCCAATTCTAATGAGATTCCACCAGACAGTAGGGCTATGCTTCTAATTACTAAAGGATGCTGTGAAAGTATTTTGACTTCTAGGAACAAGGAGAAAATACTTGCTGTATTATGTTACCTGTCGGCCATTTTGAAAAACCGCAAAAACGAGCACAACCGTTTTCCCATTTTCTAGCAAAGTGTTCTTTTCCCGGTCACCACGTTTGCAGTAGAGCTAATACAGTTATTATAGTCCTTAAATATTGGAAAACTAGTTTGGACACAGGTGATAAACAAATATGTTGAAAATTGACCAAGTTCAGATTTAAATTGCGTATAGCTCCAAAATGGTTTAGAGATAGTGTTTGAGCTCGGACAGTATTTTAAGTATCCTATCTGTAAAGTGCCGTCGATTTACGAAGCTTTAGATCCGTTTAGTTTGATAATATTCAACTGAAGGAAAAGGCTACGATGCAAGTTTTTGTAATTTGTACATTTTAATCGCTTCCGTTTCCCCTTCTTTCGTTCCATTTTCTAGACCAAATTTAGCACAGGCTCTGAACATCGGTCCTCTCCCATCGAAAACAACGGCTGTGGGACGTTACAGGTATGTTAAATGGTGCATTCAAGCCGCATACACATCACGAATATACTCGATATTAAAACACGCGTGACATTGTGGTGCACTGAAATCCATCTATGTGGTCCAACGAGAAAATTAAATGAATCAATCACGATTAACTCACTAAGAAAATACAAGCCTCTGACCATCAAGAACAAAGCCTTGGGCTAAAATTGAACGGTTTAAAGCGTTGGTGGAGAAGTCATGAGGTTTGTCACGCGGACGCGCGCGTAGACCGGACATGGAACGACAGACTCAACCGGAAGCATGGATTTCCTACCTGAGGATGGAGGGAGAAATAAACAATAGCATATGAAATAATTAGTGTTCCTTACCGCAACAACAACAACAACAGCGCAATTGTTATTCACTAGAGAATTTGACACTTGGCACGCAAATAGGCCTTATTCACGACATGCGCCATGTTGGTTTTCAAATTGTCATGCAAATTAGTCATGTGTTATGCTGTGGGGCAAACATTGGAAAAAAGGTAAATTGCGGAAAATCGGCTCGTCGAAATATTGAAATAACATTGCTAAAAGTGCATTTTAGTATTTATAATAATTTTATATCTTTTGATTGCTTTTGACAGTTTGTCTTTCTACTTCGTTATCTGCTCATTTTTCACTAAAAAAAACATCGAAGTAACTTGTGTAATCATTCTATTTTACTGCTTAGGTGATAAGCCTTCAATGAACCTGAAACAAATCATCTGTGTGACTAAAATGCTCGTTATAACCTCTCGAACTTGTGTTGTTTGCCCCCTCAGAAGTGTGTAGCTAATTTGCATGATAATAGCAAATCCAACTTGGCGGCCATCGTGAATAAGGTCTTTTGCCCGGTTCTTTCATAGTCCATCGGTTTGCAAGTGATTTGTGATATCCCTGGGTGCTTTCCATTGAGCCGAAATTTCCGGAAATTTCGGACTTAAGTCAAATGGAAAGGTCCGTTTCGGTTCGCTCCGACCGAAATATTTGGGACCACCTCTGGAGGTGGTCCTCTTTGACCGGTCGGTTCGGTCCGACCGAAACGTGCGTTCCATTTACAAAAATTCTCGTTTCCAGTCGCATTTCACCGTGATGCAACCGACATTTTGGTCGAAACTAACGTAAATGGAACGCTTCGGTCCGGTTGGAAATTGACTTTTGATGAAAAATGTTTCATTTTTCCTTGGTTAGTTCCACTGGTCTCGGACCTGATGGTCAGGCATTATGGAAAGCACCCCCTGTCACATTCACTTAGTTTTACAACGCTTCCCCTGCATTCCCGAACCTCCCCTTTCAAGTTTGGAAGCCAACCACTTTCCATTTTAAGCAAAAACCGTAAATGGATAATCATTTTAAGATTATTATTTGGTTAAAATCTAACTAACAGTAGAAATTTGTGCAAAACGTTCGTTTCAGCCTGAAAACGCAAATTTTTTTGTGAAAACGGTTTTTTTTTCAGAAAATGTCGTCTCAACTGAGCTGAGCTATGATGAGCATGTTATGCAAATCAGATTTTTTAAAGGGAACCACCACTCTTACTACAAAATAAGTTTAAACCAAAGTAAATTACGTGTACAAACAAATTTGTTCGCAATTTGTTTTTAAAACAGTGTTTATATCAAGAAAAGTGAATTATAAAATCGCTTAATTTCACTTTGAAATTTCGCGGGCGCAGCCATCTTGAATAATTGTGACGTGCTATGGTTGCCCTATTGTTCTGACGCAAAGAGCTTTTGTCTAATAACAATAGGGCAATTATTCAGAATTATTCAAGATGGCGGCGCCCGCGAAATTTGAAAACAAAAATAGGCGATTCTAAAACTTCTTTATTTCGGATACAAACACTTTCTTTGAAAATACTTAAGACTGACGTGACTGTAACGGTTATTTTATGTGATTTAAAGTTATTTTTTCGTTTTTTTCGTGGGTTCCGGTCAGCAGTCTGTCCCCACTCATTTCCGTCCGCGAACAATTTTCTCGGCTTTTCATCGACATATTACAAATCTCCCCTCGATTTTAGCCAAATACTTTATTCGGGATCGTCATAGGCATACGTTTACTTGGCATGGTGAACGTAGTACATTCATGTAACTCGCTGGATAAACTTCATTTCGGAAGAGACTGTCTCAAGCTTTTATTCTTGTCAATAGTGGTTTTACTTTTCTTGAGGTGATGTTGGATGGAAGAGAATGTTAATTTGACTTGACTGCAAGGGAAATCCATCGATTTGGTCACGGAAAAGGGAGCGAAGATGCCACAGCTTAAGTGTTAAAAATTGCAAGGAATTACGGGATATGTTTAACGTTAATTTCTTTTTCATCGTAGTCACCAATTCAAAACCTCAACAGTCATATTCAGCTTACAGACAAGATAATAATAAATACTTTGAGAGTTTGACCGCTTGCTTTAGAACATTTTGAGAGCCAAAAATTTTAAGTGTAAAAATGACTTAATTTTAATTTTTTTACAATTTCCATCAAATTCGTTTATCACGTGTTGTTAAAATATGACTTTCCCCAAGTTAGTTTTCTAATATTTAAGAACCATAATAACCGCATAATCTCTGTAGCAAATTCAGTTACGGAAAAAAGAATACTTTGGAAGAAAATGCGAAAAATGATGCGCTCGTTTTTGTCATTTTCCGAAATGACCGACACCAAGAGATCATGATCTCTTGCCGACACCTAACATAGTAAAGCCAACATTTTTCCTTGTTCAAAAAAGTCAAAGCAGTTTTGAAACATCCTTTAGTAATTAGAGGCATAGGTCTCCTCTCTGGTGGAATTTCATTACAACTGACTCACATGTATGCGAAAGGTAGACACACATATGTTACCCATTTTGAGGGTCAAAACATGGGCTTGTGGCTCCCAGGCAACATGTCTCCACACAAAAAATTAAGGGGGAGTTTAAGATTTCCATTTCCAACTTTGCTTGACTTTCTCAGAGACCTGCTCTTATATGTTTCTACGGTGGTATTTATATTTAATACTTTTTCTTAACAATAACGGGAGAATATTAGCCTGGCGAGATGTGTTAAAGAGTCATACGATAACTAGCCTGCGAACGCAGACGTATTTCCGGCGGTCGTTTCTCTCCCCCGAAAAATAGCGTCTGCGAAACCGAGCTGTAAAACGATTTCTGTGACGTAAAATTCTTAGCCAATCAGAATTAGGCTCAAAAATCTCCAGAACTAACACGCAAGGAACACGCGATAACAAGGGTCACCTCGCAGCTCTTACAAGGTTTCACCTGATTGGAGACCACCCTTGAGGTTTAACAAAAGAACAAATAACAGAAACAATGGACCCTAGGCCTAAAACAAAAGGGCCATTGTTTCTGTTACCCTAGGCCTAAAACAAAAGGGCGATTGTTTCTGTTATTTGTTCTTTTGTTAAACCTCAAGGGTGGTCTCCAATCAGGTGAGACCTTGTAGGAGCTGCGAGGCTACCGGATAACAATGGGGGTGACAGGCCTACACAACTCCAATCCACGTGTTTAAGGACGGTTTTAGCCTGCTTAGAGTTTGGCTCGAACGAGTATGTCTTTTAACGATCTGCCCCTTTTGTACGAAACGATCTGGGGATCTTGAAATATTTGGCTAAGTAGCGGTTGTTGCTGGATTAAATGCAATTTTTGCATGAGTATTTGTTTAAGATTAGGCACCGTTGGACGGTATTGCGTGAAGAAAAGACAAGATTCGCTTATGTTCTTTGCATTTCTGTAGGAGGGCTTGTTTCCTGTTCTAAATTTTGACGTCTGAGAGCCGTGTATCTGTAACCAGGCTTTCTGGTTATCCTCGTTCAATGAGGCTTTCTCTAAAATGCGAGATTTTAGTTTTGAATTTCTTTTCAGAGGAGTTTGTACGGAGAGGTCTAAGTGTTTGGCCCTTGATGAAGCCTTTTTTGTTTACCCCTAAAGGGTGGCAACTTGAGATTTGTTTGCGAATCGTCCGCCTTTGAAAACGTTTGTACCATGAGTCGCGATGGTCTGAAAGCAATGCTTCAATCTCCATTTGGGCATCTTCCTCTTTGGAGATTATTGGGACTGCTAGAGGTCCGTCTTCAGTTAGAAGGCTCATGGCCGTGTTTTTTTCAGGCAAGATCACGGTTTCAATCCTTCGGGATCTCGTCAGTTGCCGATAAAGGAGAGCGATACAGACCAGTGTTCGGTATCACTCAGGCAAATGGCATGTTATTCAAGTTGTTATACTCAAATGGCGGATCGAAAATTCTGCATTTTAATAGGCCATTTCCGAGTTCATATCTGCCTCCTCTTCAAAGCGAGTCTAAGTGCGGAGCTTTTGTGATGGTAATTAGTTCTACTTTACATATGAATGAAAACTAATTTTCACAACAAAGACTTAGCACATAGACTCGCTTTGAAGAACAGGTAGACATGAACTCGGAAATGGTTTGTCACTCGCGAGAAGTGAGCATGTAGCATTCTATCCTTTTGTACACAGCTTGATGCTGTGTTTCTCCTCGCGGCTAAAATGTTCTCTTAATTTTACAGCATTAGTGGACTGATAGCGTTTTTGATGGAATAGCGCTGTTGTTTTCCGTCAGATAGCCAAGTATGAGGGGTTGGCTTTCGGAATTTCAATGCGTATTCTGTGCTTTTTGTGCAGCTTAAAGTGTAACTATCGCACACTTCATTGTTCACATGCTATAATGAGATTTGCGTTAAGTCCGCACTCGCACGTGATAGGACGGGGCCTGCCTCAGACTTCTTAACTCGAAGAGTAATGTCATCGTCAAAGTGTCTTTTTAGTTAGTCCTCAAGCTCGACACTTTACATACGGCTTTCTCGTATCGTAGGGGTCGATAACAGCATTTCGTGCGGCAGTTAGCCCACATAAATCGGCTCGAAGTATCGAAGAAGAGATGTCCAAACACTCTTACCAAACACATTTATCTCCTTCTTTGCAACCAAACATTTTGTCCGTCAAAGAATGCAACATTCGCCACCGCAGGGAATGTTAATTCTTTGGCGTTTCACTTATAGTTCTTCGTTTCAAAGCTTCGCTAGTGACAACGATGACACGAATTGCGCGGAGATCACCCGACTCTCTGTTCTCTCATGCAACGTGATTGGCCAAGAATAACAAAAGCAGTTACGTCACACAGGGCTCGAGACCAACGTTTCAGCTCACTATAGTTAAAAACTATCAAGAAAAAATTTCACATTTGCAAACACAACCCGCGCTTATAGTAAATATTTCCATATTCTCATATCCATCCTCGCAACAGCGGCTCAAATAAGCTGGAGTGTACGGTTTTCCGTATTTTTCTCACAAAGGCAAAGTTTTTGCGGCCTTGAGGCCAATTTTCACGGAACCATTGCCATATCTTCGCAACTCACAATTGCACTGGAGTATGGAAAACGTGGAATAAAGTAAATTAAGAAATAAGCAGCTCATAAAACTAAAATGCTCGTTTGGAGGTCTGTGGAAAGGCTGTTCCTTTGATTATAAATTGAGCTATTTGCGATTGAAATTTCAACGTGAAAGCGCCATTCTACGCATGAAGCACAAAAGCAGCGGAATGCGGGAAAATAATACCTTACATTGGATAAAAAGGAAATTCGGAAGGACAGAATTGGCTCATATAAGATTTCTTTTTGATAGTTTCAACAGCAATCCTTGCGTTTTGTGCTTGAATGGTTTTTCGGAATCAATCACCGTGCTCGCAAGCAACCTTTCCCTCTTTTAATGTGAGATAGAGAATTTTCGATCTCTTGCGTCTTGTTTGCGATCATCGACAATTGGTCTGAGATGAACGTAAAAGGTGTTTCCATTTACGCAAACTGTTTGTGATCAAGTTATCGGAAGGTGCTTGCGATTGTTTGCGACGGAGTTACGCGCATATGGAAACTAGGGTTTAACAGCAGCCGAGAAGTTCCGCATGATTTCACCCGTGATTAATCGTTCGTAACGTGGGGCAGGAAAACTGTAATCCGCGTTTGGTTCTTTAATTTTTTTTTTCAACTTATCATTTTCTAAGGCAGTAAATTCCATAGAATCCGCTCACAGTTTCTGTTTTTGTTAGTTTCTATTCTCTCCTTCTGCCCCATTCATACGAAATAATTTTTATTTTTGTTTTTATCCAGAACTCCATTGCTTCACAATAGTTACTAGCCCCATTGGCTTCTGAAAGCTCAAAATTTACTAGCCTAAACTGAAAATCACTAGCCTGTGGCTAGTTGGCTACCGCTAGTCTCGAGCCCTGTCACAGAAATCGTTTTGCAGCTCGGTTTCGCGGACGCTATTTTTCGTGGGAGAGAAACGACCGCCGGAAATACGTCTGCGTTCGCTGGCTATACGATAACCGGATATTATATGCAACGAAAACTAAAGTCAGGGGTCATGAAGACCACTTAAGGGTCACCCAGAAGTCGTGCCAGCAGAGGCCCTTTCGCTCACACGTTCACACGACGAAACAGATCTTTTTCGGAGGTTAAAAGCCTGGCTACCAACCTATTAATCATTTGTCAGAAAGAAAAAATTCCTGTCATCTTTAGAAAAATAGGCACGCATTGCGTACGCGTGGTAGTGCAGTAACACAGCGCTTTATTCGATATTGTCAACTGAGCTGCGTTTTTTCTTCCAGGAAATTTAAGTTGTCTTTGTGTAATATGTAGCTCTAATAGTACACGACATTGTTTTGGTGTTATATATCATTGTAGTGCCATGGTAGAAGTCTTAGGTAAATAGCCCCCTGAGAAGACATGTGGTTACTAGCAAAGTACTAAACTTAAAAAAGAATGAAGAAAATAAAAGGAATCGAGAAAAATTGGCTTCTAGGCTGACATGTTGATCATTTTCAAGTTCCCTCACAACTTCTTTTCACCACAAGTTTAAGCGTGCACTCTGAGCGTGTGACAGCGTTGTAATACAAAATTTCACCGAAGTTAATTGCAGTCCAGCGGGCTTAGTATCTGGATGGGTGACCTAAAAATATACCACTTTGTAACAGAAGCATAGAACGAAAATTCTATTTTAACGCTCAACAATGCGAACTAAGCAAGGTACAGATTTTATTAGCTTGCTTTATGCAAAACAAATATTGATGCAAAAGTAAATAAATATTGATACACAGTTTTTAGGAATTGCAGAAGGAAGTTTTCAGAACGGTCGATTGAGAGTAAAATATTTTGCCGTCAGCGAAAAATAGTTTGCGAGATTTTTGCTACGTTCAATTTTTTTATTGTACTTTTGGCTGCACAAGTAAATCGGGACATCGATTTCAGCGGGCGGCGTGTTTACTCGCGAAACAGTGAAGTATTTGTGTCAAATGATGGCAAGATACCGGCTTTTTGTTTTTGTTAGTTTTCTTTTTCTTTCAAGTGTTATAAAGTTTAACAAGAAATGTGCGAATTCAACACAAAGATCACAATCGCCCAACTCTTGAGATTGACCATTGTTTCTGCAAAATCAAAACTTTACTCTCCAAGACTAGGTTATTTGTCACCACGTAATTCCATCGTTTTGAAAATAGCAGCTACTTCATTATTAATCAGCGTCACACTTTTATGCTGATTTTGGGGCTCAATTTGTTGAAGCTCTTGAAAGCACGCTTCCAACAGACCTGTTTATTTTCGTGACTTGTTCACGCGCTGGTTACAGTGCACTACCACAAAAATCCTCCCGTATCACATTTCAACCCACGTATGCAAATTTGTTAAGCTCGAAAATTACACAACATGAAATTTAAATTTACAAAGGCTGGAGATCTCACAAAAACCTTTTCCAGCGAAAAATTTATGGAAACAAACAACATCTATTAGAGGCAAAAAACCCTTCCTATTTCAATTGCGTGCGTGCAAACAACACACAGAATCCGTGTCACAAAGCATATGCAATTAAAGAAATTTCTGACAGTTCACATCAAACCCTTTTCGAAAGAACTTTGGCAGTAAATAATGACGCACGAAAGAGACAACAAGCTTTCAATCAAGTAATTCTTCACTGTCACATTTCCAATCGTTTTTTACCTTTGCAGAGTTGAGTACAAAATAATTGTAAATTGCCAAGCAACTTAGATGCCACTTCAGTAAACACTGTGATGCATTCAAGGCGTTCGATTCCCTCATTGTTTGTTAAATCCATTAAAAAAATTGCTTTTTGATTTCAGTGTTGTATATAATACCAAGTTAGTAAAATACTAGAAACAAAGCTCACTTGATATCCAACGGCGAAAAATGAAATTGTTGTCGAAGACCATTACTCGTCGCTTAAAAGATTCCAGATACTTTTTTTTCACCGCCTGTCTTGTTCAGCCAATTGACGTTCCATTCTTGAGCTCCATGAGGATATATTTTGTTTAAAGATCCACTAAAACGCCATTCGCGTTACAATGACTTTCGACGCCACTGAAAGGAAACAAGAATTAGTGAAATTTCCAATTGTTACCGGAAGACTGTGCAGAGTTGAGTACAAATAAATACAAATAGCCAGACAACAGAGATCACAGGTCCACTTAAGGTGTTCCATTCCTTCTCTGTCTTTGTTGAACCCATAAGTTACAAGAGAATTTTCCGTTTGGTTTTAGTGTTGTACATAACACCACACTCGGCTCGACGGGCGAAAGATTGTTGTCGAAGTCCAGTTACCTAATTGACGTTCCATTCTCCATAAGGGTATATTTTGTTTAAAGATGCACTAAAACGCCATTCGCGTTACAATGACTTGCGACGCCATTGCAGGTTAATTAAATCTCCTCCTGTGTACTCCAGAGAAATCTGCGTATTACCCCAACCCCCTCAAACCTAACAAAATACGCACAGAAGACTCTATGCACAAAGACACCACTTAGCAGGGGAGTGACAGGCAAGACTTTTACCGACACGGAAAAAAATTTAAAAACGGAGAAATATTACCCTTTTTTGCGACTGGAATTGCCATACTGGCAACCCAGTTGACGTTCAAATGAGGCCTGAATGAATCTCAAGATTATTAGAAATTCAAGTCTTTCGTGATTTCGGTGTCTATGTTGGCTAATAGTATTTTAACTTTCTTTGAAAGCAAACATTAGTCCGTTTAGTTATTGATTACCTACTCCACACAATGCCGTGAGCTACAATGAGCGACAAAAGTGTTGAGACACTTGGCAGTAAAATTCGATTTTCTGCGTCTTGGATACATTCCCTCCCCCTTTCTGTGTCGGGCCAGGGGTATCAGAGAATTAACGCTAAATGCAAATAAAATAGAACAAATGCCTAAGTATCGAAAAGCGTCTTTTCCTAAGAGTGTCTCAACTACTTTTGTGGCTCATTGTCTGGAGGCTATTTAAGCAAATTGTGGTGATTTCCTTTATATATCCAAGCTCTAGCAAGTTTATTTTTACAAAAGCGACTAAATGCGTGGTTAAGAGTGATTCCTGACTAAAGAAAAACTGACAAGTGTTTTTATTTCTCACCGAAATTCCGATACTAAGACGAAACCTGGTGTATCCCATTAATAAATGGATCCATATTTAGCCCTCAAGGTGGTGCTTATTGCACTTTTTCACTTTTAAAACGTTCAAAGAGTGTCTACCTCACTTTCTTTCATCGCAATTCTCACTATGCCATCATGGCTATAAGTGTTTCTCTATTCACTTGTCATATTTTGACGAAAAAACAGAAACAGAAATCGTTCTTTGGCAAAAATCTCTCTATGTCTGACCTCAATACAATACTTTACCATTACAAATGGCCTCATAATGACGTCACAGCAATATGTACATATCATTTTGATAACGGCATTGTACTGAGCACATCAAAATTTATATCAACCAATGGTTTTAGTGCTTTTTACACTTTTACTCGGCGAATTTCCAACGGTTTCCCATTGGTAAACCATTTATATCGAAAAGTTAATTAATTTATTCTATATTTAACGCTTTACCATTGAGAAGTCATGACATGAAGTTCAAAAGCGTGATCTTATGTAATTTTGTCCGCTGAACAGAATGCTGTTAGCGGAATGCTTCTACCACGCAAGTGTGATGTAAAAATGATGTCATTACACACGGTTAACTGTCGCTAAACCAATAAAAACATGCCTTCTGAGCCCAAGAGTTACTTTTATAACATAGTGTCTCATTTTAGTTCCTATTGTACAAAGTTATTCCTTCCCTTTTCAGTTCAGCCTGTAATAACGATTATTTAATGCAGATAAATGTAGTTTTTTCACCGGTAACCACGTTAACCAAATGATGGTAAAAAGGATACTATTAATATTGATTTAGTCAGTTCATGGTTACCCGTGGTTACCCGTGGTTGACCGTGGTTACCCGTTGATTTTCCTGTACAGCGGTCGTTTGAATTACTCCAAGATAGCCTGCTTTGGGAATACCACCAGTAGTTTGTATTTCAACAATTAATGCTGTGAGCTACAATGAGCGACAAAAGTGTTGAGACACTTGGCAGTAAAATTCGATTTTCTGCGTCTTGGATACATTTCCTCCCTCTTTCCCCCAAAACAATGTTGATTTTTCTATTTCTTCGACTGCGCAGACCACAGCGCCTACACAACATTGAATTGGGGGGCCGGGGATATCAGAGAATTAACGCTAGATGCAAATAAAATAGAACAAATGCCTAAGTATTTAAAAGCGTCTTTTCCTAAGAGTGTCTCAACTACTTTTGTGGCTCATTGCAGATAGAAAAACGTCTGATAATGATGACCTTTGTTTTGAATAAGTAGAAGAAGATATGAGGTTTCTGGAGCGTAAAGTGCAAAGGAATCTATTATAGCTAAAGAACGCTTCACTCACCAGACTGACAGGCCATTGAAAAGCATGAATAAGTGTTTTCGTTGTCACGGTTAGACGTTGTTGTAGTCTCTTCTTGTTTACTGCAACGGTTAGTTAAACCAGTCCAAGTCGACTGACAGAAACCACTCGTGTACTTGCAACTTCTAAGTCACTTTTCATTGAATTCCATCTACCTTCACAAACGCACCACTCTCGCAGTTGACTTTTAAAATCGTCACGATGTCTTAGCGAAGTTCAGTAAATATGTAGTCACGATTTCAAATTTTATGGGAAATGACGTTTCTTTTTCAGAGTAAAAGCAAGTGCAGTAGATGTACGTTAAAGGAATTTGAAATATGTTTGCGTTTAATTGTGCATGTGTGAAAGAGCCTGGACACGGCAGAATAAACTAGTTTTTTTGTTCTTTGTTATCTATTCTGAAGCTTGTTTCACGCCTACAAATGGCACATATTACCATAATATTATGCCGAGAAACAACCCGCATAACAGAATACGTTTACCCAAAGCGTTCACTCGTGCGTTTCTCAAAAATCTCGAAATCCATTTCTGAAACTGCGACCCTTTATTCTGAAAGGCTGGCCTCAAACATGTTTCGAAGTTGCGAATAACGAAGTGATAGTACAATCTTAAGCTTATGCTTTGAAAGTTTATCCTTATGAAGATACAATGCCAGGAATAAGGTATGTTTCTTCTCAAGAAACGCACTTATGAATCAAATGAAATAGTACTTTTTTGAAAATGTTTGTGAAACTCTAGTGGCTAGCCGTTTTCCCAAAATATCGGATTCATCGGAGATTTCAGTTTACTTCGGGGAGACCGTTGAGCGCGTGCCGTTGTAATTTGGGCAAAAATTACCCGGGTGGACGAGACCAGTTTACAGACCAAAGTGAAAAACGACCAACCGTTCCTTGAACACCTAAAAGTTTCGAGACCCTATGCCTCGCAGCCAATTCTTGGTAGGTAGTTACAATCTCTTTTTTTTCATGTTGCCACAGTAAAGTGTAGTGTACTTTTGTGGTGTATTCCAGTTTTTAAGGAACCTTTGTTCAGTATGCGCCTTTCCAAGAAAATGAAACCTTACGCCGAGTCATTTAATGTAAAGACCGAGTTTTGCCCAACATGCAACGCGCGCTCAGGCAAATTGGCGGCCATTTTCTTGATCATTGAACGCTTTTCATTTAACTAAAGTATTCCTGTTTTTCACGTTGCCATGTTGCCACCAATAGCGTAACTCGTACTCTACTATAAAAACTACACACAACCCATAATTCCTCAATTCGCTCTGACGAAGGGCTAACGCTCGAAACGTCAATCTCTTTGCGGTGGTCAATAGGCCATTTTACGGTTGTTTGCTATGCGACCTAGCCTATGAATGGCTGCGAGGCTGCCGGTGACCTTGCATTGATACAGCCCCGACTGCTTTTATCATGCAAATCGTGTTGTTGTAATTCTAATTAGTCCGTATTAACATTACAAAAGCACGGAGGTTTGTATCAAAACAGGGTCACCAGCAGCTTCGCTTCCATTCGTAGGCCAGGTAACTTAGCTACAACTGTAAAATGGTCAATTTACATTATCAACTCTAGTATCAACAGAAGATGAGTGTTCATACTAGAAAGATCTCAAGACTTCTAACTACTGACACTAACATCGATGAGCACATTAAGAACATATTTTCCTACAGGCTGCGTTTCTTACACAAGCTGGTTTTTAGTAGGGGGCTCAACTTCACTCTACCACAGCGAACATTATCGAGAGAAATCCATGCAACCTTTGAGAGGGCTTATTGGAAACTAGAACCGAAACTTAATGACAGCGGTAAAGGATAATTAGCAGCCGCACCCATGCGAGAACGTATACAAAACATGGACCATCCCTATGGACCCGGTCCATGGACTACCCCTCTGGACCACCCCTGTGGACCACCTCTTATTTTGTAAAGTTACAAGTAGAAAAAACTTTAGACGAAAGGGACAGTGGTTGTCGCACTTATCTGGACAATTTGAGCACAAGCCCATGACTAGGAGCGAACGTCTTCCATATTAAGCCAATCTCTAGGCAGTTTTGTGGACCAATCTATTTTTAGACTACCTTTTCCGCAAGAAACAAAGACAGTTCTCGTTCGGTGACGCTATGACGTCAATAAATCGTGATCTGTGAAAACGTCGCTGAATTTCATTACAAAGAAGACAACGCGCACTCTTAACCTTATCAGACGAAACTTGTACAGCTGCTCAAAAGAAGTCAAGGCCCGCGCTTATCTTTCGCTAGTTCGACCTACGTTATCATATGCTTCCAGTGTGTGGGACCCGTACACCCAAAAAAACATCAATCAGCTTGAAATGGTTCAGAGACGTGCTGCTCGCTTTGTATTCAAGAACTATTCGCGTCATGTCAGTGTTACTGCCCTAATTAAGGAACTTGGCTGGTCTGAACTATCCAGCGCCAGAAAGCGCGACCGCCTTTGTATGATGTTTAAAATAGTTGATAACCTAATTTCTATTAGCTTCAACGACCACTTAAGCTATTGTAAAACTGTAACCCGCCGTAATCATCCTCAAAAGCTTAACATTCTTGCCTCCCGCACAGACACTTATAAATTCTCTTTTTTTTCCAAGAACCATACCCGAATGGAATACTCTACCTGACTTTGTAGCAAGCACCTCATCTGTCAATGCCTTTAGGCACCTAGTTTCGAGGCTATGGTAGCAATTAATTTTCTGTTTGTAACTTATTTTTTCTTTTATTTATTTCTATTTTTTCATACCTTGGTGTAAAGCAACATAGCATTACCAAGTAAATACACTGAAACTGAAACCTAGGTATGGGCTACTGTTTTAAACATTTGTGTCTGATAGACACCTATACCTCCTAATATGTAGTTGACCACTCCCCTAGTGGCTTTTCAGGGTGAATGAACAACACTTTGTGGGGAACTTTGCCAGACTGCTTTTGCACATATACCTACATGCTACATGCTACATTCTCGGGGGTATGTACACGCACGTTGTACATGTACGTTGTTCTCGCACAACCTTACGCGGTTAATTAAGAAAAAACAAATGACAAAATATTTCTTCGGCCGTTACCGGAACCTTCGGTTTATCGTCCTTATGTGAGAAGACTAGAGAGTCTAACCATTCGGAGCTGTCATTACAAAGGCAGCATTTTCTCCTCACTTATTTAAAGACCCTGTGTGTTGTTGGTCAGGTTTTGATCCCGCGACCTCCCGCACAGCTCAACAACTGAGCCAACCGCTCGGCTGAGTCCACACCTACCAGCGTGGCATAAGACATGCTAGGCACAAAAGGCGTGCTAAGGCTCCAAGAGGACGACGTATGCAAAACATGACCTGCTCCCAACTGGGTGGCTTCATAGTTCAGTTGGTTGAGCATTGCACCGGCCTCGCAGAGATCATTATTGGTTAAATTGTCCAGATAAGTGCCAGTATGACTTCTCTTTCTCGTATAAGGATTTTTCTGCTTGAAACTTTACAAAAAGAGGGGTGGTCCACAGGGGTAGTCCATGGGCCGGGTCCATGAAGGGGTCCATCGACCTGACGTCCATGTTTTGTATACGTGCCCCCTGCGATCTATTGCGCTTAATTACAGGGAGCGTACATGTCCAACACCACCGAAAGCAATGCTGAGAGCGATAAGGCAGCCTAAAGAGAGGGATGATATTGTTATCACAAAGCTTGATAAGGGCTCAGACGTGGTAGTAATGGATAAAACTGACTATGTACATTTTTTTTGATACTGAAAATTTGTCGGAGCGTTGGTATCACTTTGGGACCCCTAGGGGTGCATCTACCTTCCTACGGTTCCAACGTAGCCCTGAGTTATTTTCTTTGGTAAAGAATCTATCGGAGAACAATTCTGTTTAATTTTTCGGATATTTTTTGGAGAGATTTGCCCGTACTCAGGCAAATCAGAATGCGAAGTGAAAAATCAACATCGAGCGATGGCTAATCCTGGTGGAGGTAGACCGCGTTTATCCGGTTTTGTGCGACAAATTCGACTTTTGTTGAAATTGATGGTGCAAAAACATTAAACAAGTTAACACGGTTAAATATCTTGGTGTTACCTTTGACTCCAACTTAACTTGGACGAACCACATTGACGAGCTTTGTCTAAAACTGTCAAAGGCTGTAGGATTGTTTTCAAAATTGAGGTACCGTGTAAACAGTGATATACTTCCTATGCTTTATTATTCACTATTCTACCCCTTTCTCACTTATGGTATTCAGGTGTGGGGTCTAACATACACCACCTACTTAAATCCTTTAATTTGACCACCTTACAAAAGCAAAGTTAATACTTGGAATTATGACATTTTCTGAACCTGCTTCACTTTCAGAACCTTTGCTTAAAATTTCTCAATCTTTTAAATTGTCTGTTATTTTTCACCTTGAAATTCTTTCTGTTGTTTATCAGTGTTTTGATAAAGTAAATCCTTCTTGTTTAGCTGATTATTTCAAGGCAATATCTTCTGTCCGTCCGTATTCTACTCGTCAATTATTTTATCAAGACCTCTTTGGAAACGCAGTTTAAACCACTGAATATGGTATTCGTTCCCTACATTACACTGGTTCCAAACTCTGGAATTCATTACCAAATCATAAACAAATCACCCCCTTTTATAAATTTCGTCAAAATATAAAGACCTCTATGATTGACCGCTTACTAAACCTCACAAGACCTTGCAACAAGAATTCCTTTCCCCTAGGTTTAGGCCTTCAAACCAATGTGCTGTATAAAATTCCGTGCGCTGATTGTTTCTGGGGCTACATTGGTAAATCAGACGGGGAAGGGAGTAGAGTGCGTGATACGAGCGACTTGGACCGTCTGAGAATCAGGCTAACGAAAACCCTGCCTTGGCACTGTGAAAACAATAGGTCGCTCAACCCAATCTTTTTAGTGCGAAGTCGGAAGGACGGAGAACTATTAGGTTTACTATGGGGCATCATCCGTCAAGTAAGCAACAATATTTCCTGATCAAAATTCCTGTGTCAGATGTCAATATTCCAAAGGGTCGGACACAATGTGATGCCTTACTTGCAAAAAAGGTTGAAAATTCTTCAAATTCTTTGTTAGACCACGCGTAGTGGTGGGTAAGTATCTCGAAATATTTCATCTAGGGGTAGGTGAGTCTACTGGTCTTTTGAGAACAAACTGGGAAATGTCGCTGACCTACTCCCCTAAATTTAATCTGTGGTCGATATCCGAAATCGTCGACGGTGAGAGAAGGGTAAGTCGCGTGTCTCTTTGTTAGCGGATCAGTCCGTCATTTTGATGTCGCTTTGCTGTGGAAGTTCACATTGTACGGACAGACGTACGGGCTGCACAACAATTTTGTGAAAGGTACAGAATTTTCGCTACCTATCAAATGATGTTGAAACAAATCCCGTTGATCAACGCTCCGGACCAAGGCCACTTCCTGTTTTCACCTTACGGGTTCGTACGTGCAGGACTTCGCACTAACGGTTCGGTGCTGCTCGTTTATTTTTTTAGATCATTGAAGTGAAGTTATTAATCTCTCCCCCTCGGGTCTTTTCAGGACTACTTTACAATGCTTTTTGTGCGGGACGTTGGCCAGGCTGCTTGTTACGCAGTGTACAATTTATTTTAGGAAGTGAAAGATGACCCCGAAAAGATTACGTCAGACCACAACACCGGGGACAACCTTCCCCGCAACAGTGGCGTGAGATTAGAGACTATCTCACCCCTGTCAGTGACCAACCGCCCAGATAGAACACAGACGATCTGAGTGATCAAGACCGCCACCATCGCCGCAGACATTGACGATAGTCTGTGTGATTTTCTCGCACAATTGCCCCGTTCGTAGGACTACCTGCAATATCTATTATTGGGATATTTATATGCCTTTTTCTCAAAGCAATGCCACTGGGGATTCTGATCTTACCAGAGGAAACAGCTTTCTTAATTGCTTCATACACATCTTTAAGCTGCTCAGAATTTGTCACATCCAACTGGAATGTTTTCAGCTCGTCGCTCGCCTCTGATTTCAAACTATGTTCTCCTTCTTTCGTCAGACAAGTCGCCAACACACAAACTCCCATTTTGTCCAGTGCATACATTCTGCGCATTTCCAGATACTCGGATTTCCTAGCGGTGATGCTTACTAATACAAGGATATTTTTGCGTAGTTTAAAGCTATGCAGAGAAAGTAGATCTTAGTAAGTACTCTTGGTATCCAAAAAGAAAATTGGAGGTAACCATGCATTCTTTAGAGATAATTGAGCTTCAATTTGAGAAAGAACGCCGTACATTGCTTTGTATTTTAGAGCTTTATACAAATATTGTTTATGAATTATCTTTGAAAAATGCGTGGTTACGGCTCGCGTCATCAGCAATGAAAATGTTCCTTTAACCTCATGAGATAATCGAAAACCAGGCAAATTGCAAAAAACGTTGCCCAGTGTACCAACTGTCAACCGAATAGCTTTGCAATGTGGACGAAAATTGCCGAGTGTAACAGAGCCTTAATGGGTCAAGTAAGTAAGGAAACCATCTAACGTTGGATAAGACAGTCAACTCACTCTCCATTTGCTTATCACATAAAACACTTGGAAAAGCGATATAAAAAAACGAGGCATTAAGCACCCTGTAAACGAAACAGTTTTAAAATCGGGGATTATTAAAATGTAATAACATTTGAAGTGTATATCTACAGTTTGTAGTTCTGGGCACCGATTTTAAAAGGGTTTCCTTTCAAGGGTGTTTCCTTTTCGATAGCTTCGGTGTCGATACTATCCAAAAAAGACGACAAAGGTGTGCTTTCAAAGGCCAGCTTTTGCATGTTTTTCAATTGCTGCTACGTCCATAAAAACAGGGATTTCTTTTCGTCCTGGTGTAAACATAAAAACAAACAGTTTTAAGTTGAGCCACAAACAAAGTCTGGAAAAGTTAAGTCGTCAAAATGAAGCCGAATATGCTACAACAAAAGCATAAAACCATACGCAACTAGATAAATTTCCCACCAATGTTCAGGATCAAACCCTTTACTGAAGAACTCTTCCCTTGAATAATGAAGCAAAAATCGACAACAAGCTTTCTTTTAATAATTCTTGACTAACGAGAATTATTCAACTTTTCAATTGTTTTTTACCTAAGTGTGCAGAGTTGAGTGCGTGAAATAAATATTAAAAGCCAGACAACAGACTTCCGACTTTAATAAACACAGATCCACTCAAGGTGTTCGATTCCCTCTCTGACTTTGTTAAACTCATATCCAACCAGAAAAAGTTACCAGAGAATGTGCCATTTGGTTTCAATGCTGTACAAAACATCACAGTAAAATATTAGAAATCCAGCTCACTTTGATATCCGACGGCTCGACGGGAGAAAGGTGCACTTGTTTAAATGCGAAGTCCATTATTCGTCGCTTTTAAGATTCCAGGTATTCATTTTCACGGCTTGTGTGGTTTATCGGATTGATGTTCCATTCATGAGCTCCGTAAAGATTTATTTTGTATAAAGATCCAGTAAAACATGATTCCCGTTACATCGGGTTCGCCGCCATTCCAGGTTAACTAACTGTTCTACTCTTGTCATTTCTTGTGAATACCAGCCGCTAACTCGTGAAAGTTTCATTCAGGACGAAACGATTTCCAATTTTCCCCTTGATGCAAACGATAAGAAAGATTGAGTGGGGAAGGAAGCTTTGCTGTAGTGCAGATAGCTGCCAATGATGCAATGTACAGCGATCGATCTGTGAAACGCCGATGTCCTAGCAGAATTAGTCCCCCGGGGGACAAAATCCGCTAGCGGATTAGGTCCCCCTTCTCGGTTTTGGAGTTCCGATTACAGCTTATTGAATTGTTTATTGCTTTTGCGTGGGGAAACTGACCGATACCATAAAGCTTAACTCTTTGAGAAAAAGACCAGATCGGTTAATGTTTTCAGGAAAGGTTCTTTAAGCATCCACGGTGGCATTTCGTAAAGTAGATGCGAACTTTAACTCCTCAGTTTCTGAAAGAATCTTATTAAGTCTTGCACTAGGAACTCATTGAATTGTCGTGTTAATTTTTTAATCACAGAGATGTCAGACTTAAACTTCAGTTAAAGTTTGTTAAAGCACGCGCTGTGGCCTTTAGGTAAAGCGTCATTTCTTTCCTAGTTCTTTTTCTTCCATTTGATAGTTTGAATGGGCGGAGCTTTCACAAAGGAGGTGCCACTTTTTGAAGTAACATCACTTGGCTG
>NC_090887.1:14550268-14575268 GCF_036669925.1 Montipora capricornis | reverse complement strand
CTACAAGAGCCAATGTCTTCGAGACATTACATTTACAACTAAAATACATAGCATATACAGATACATAACTAAATACATAATAGTTAAAGATATAATAATTCAAAAGAAAAGCCGCCGTACAAAATGCGGTCTTGGATTCTGTAGTTTAAAACCAGTAGACTCAGTGGTACGGACAAAATCAGGTAGTGCATTCCGCAACTTAGCTGATACGTAAGAAAAAAATTAATACCATAACTGGTTGTTTTAGGTTTATTGAGGGACAGAATGTAATTTCCACGAAGATCACGCATAAGAAGATTTTGAACGCGTTTATCGCATAGAGATGTAGAGGTTGACTTAAGTGGTAAGAGGACAGGTAATTTGCAAATATAAATCTCAGTGTTCTCTTATTTACATTATACCGTTTCTTTGAAAAGAAATTTGCTACGAGGATAACAGCGAAAAAAAGCACTGCTTTGTCGCGAATGTTCTATAACAAAAACTACTTGTTACTGGGTTGCCTATGGCAAACCAGTTGGAATCTGTGTTTAGTTTCGTGTTTTTTTTATTTTTTTCCGTGTCGGTAAAAGTCTTGCCTGTCACTACCCTGCTAAGTAATGGCTTTTTGCATAGAGTCTTGTCTGTGTATTTTGTTAGGTTGGAGGGGGCTGGGGGAATACGTAGATTTCCTTGGTGCACACAGATGAACGTTTAATTATTTAACCAGCAATGGCGTCGAAAGTCGTGGTAACGGGGATGGCGTTTTAGTGGAAAAAATATACCTTTATGAGATCAAGAATGGAACGTCAATTGGAATAACGAAACAGGCGGGGAAAATAAATATCTGGAATCTTAAAAGCGACGATGGATGGTCTTCGAGAACAATTGCGGTTGGATATGAGAAAGTGTGTGTTGTTTCTAATCATAAACTGTACTGGTATGTGGAACACTGACAGCAAGTGGGAAATTGAGTATGGGTGTAAAAGGAATCGAATGTCTTGAATGTATCACAGTGTTTACGGAAGTGGCATCGCATTTGTCTGGCAATTTGCATTTAATTTGCAGTCAAGCTGTACAGTTTTCAGGTAAAAAAATAATTGAAAATGTGACAGTGAAGAATTATTAGAAAGAAAGCTTGTTGTCTATTTTGTGCTTTGGAAAAGGTTCTTTAGGAAAGAGTTCAATCTTGAACTGAAGAATATATTTATTTGGATATTGTATGGTTTGTGAGACGGATTGTTTCTTGTTTGCACGCACGGAATTGGAATAGAAGGGGTTTTTTGTCTCCAATGGCAAATATTTTGTTAGTTTCAATAAATTTCATGCTGGAAAAGGTTTTTGTGAGATGTTTCAACTGTTGTGATTCATTGTGCTGTGTAGTATTCGAGTTTAACTAATTTGCATAAGTGAGTTGAAATTTAATACGCATTAAATAAAGATGACAGGAATTTGTAGGCATGATCGTTCTGGCAAATGATTACAGCTGGCGATTGTTTTTAATTAAGGTCAGAAAAAGATTTCAGTATAGTCACTCTTGCGTAAAATGAAGTTATTGTTAACTTGAGAAAACAACAATAGGGTCGTTTATACGAGAGAAAATAAGCCGCGGCTTACTCTGGACGAGGCGTACATAATACACGAAAGGAACTATTTATACGAGTATAAACTCCCAGGCCAGGATAAGCCGGGGCTTGAGAAAGCTGTGAACGTAGATTTTGTACCATTTATATGGGCTGTTCGCGTGTTACTTTCTCTCGTATAAACGGCCCTTATATTTCTTTAACTTTTTTAAAGAGAGAGATTTCGCGCAAATTTTATTTCAAGCTATTCAGTTGAAATATTATTTCTCGCCATTGGCTTCGTTTGCGTGATCATTTACTGGTGTTGACATTTAGGAGGTAGTTGTTTGGTTCTAAACGAGTAGGAATAAAACGACCAGGAATGTGCGAATTTTAGTGGGTGTGCGATAGCAACACGAGACAGGAGTCGAGAGATTCTAACGATAGACAGATATCATCTAACCCCTCTTGAAATAAACGAAGGAAACCTAGCGTTGGTGGTTTGTGTGAATTTATAGCACTAAGTGGATGGAAGTCGTCATGTTTTGATTGGGCAGCTTCAGAGACGTCCTTCTGAGGAAACAAGTTGTTAAAATAGCTAATTGTGATTGGAGAATTTCGATCCTAAGTATAATAATGCCTTTTATTGACAGGCAAAACCATATGATTGAGTGTGATCATACCAAATATCATTTGTTTTTGCGATCAAGTTGTGGCGAAGTGTGTAGCCCATGACAGTATGTCGTTTGTGAGCATATTGCTTTTTGTTGTATTAAGCTTCTTCCTCGGAACGCTCAAACAACTCACTTATGCACACGCCGTTTGCGGTAGACCCACACTAAAAGATGCTGTTGAGCGATCGTTTTGGCCGGGGTTGGTCCGCAAACTGAAAGAAAGTTTATATGTTGAGAACAAATGTGTACTAAATGAACAAATATGTGAAAATCATGATATGAACTGCACTGAAATCAAATGCCAAAGGAGAGAAGCACAGAACTGTGAAAGTTTCCTGAAGAAGAAAGTTCCTGATCTTAAAGTTAGTGCTAGCGGTATCGAGTCGCAGAGATGTACGCCTAGCCGGATGCATTTAGTTAAATTTCTGAAAAAGGTGAATTTTCTGTCTATTTGTATTATCATGGCTTTTTGTTTTCTGCTGTTACTGAATCCCTTTGTATTTGGAGCTGTAACGCTATTTTATGTGCAATTACTTGTATCGTTTGCAATTATCCTCACTAGTGCTGTTGTTAGCATTTTTTACCATACTTGGTGTAGCGTTTTGTGCTTGAATGAAGCTATTGTGAATGCTTGCAATGACTGTGGCCAATTTGAGAAAGAATCATCGGTATCTGTTGTTGTGAATGTCGAGAATAAAGAATCAATAAAAGACTGGCAACTTCAATCTTGTTGTGCTAAGTTGAATTATTGTAAATGTTTAAAAGGATGTCGCCATGTTGTTCTCAGGGATGGAGAAGTAAGCAGTGTTTCAGCGAAACAGCTAAAAGGAGCCTTGCAGGAGAACATATTTGAGAATGAGGCTCAGCCATGTGTTATTGTGGATCTTGATAATAAAGAATCAGTAGATGACTTGCAATTTCGATCTCGCTATGCTAAGTTTGTTTATTGTAAATCTGTAAGAAGGCGTCACCAAAGGGATCGAGAACCAAGCAGAATTCCAGTGAAGCAGTTATCACGAGCCTTGCATAAGAGCAGACATTTCAGGAAATTTGTTCGAAAATATATTAAAAAGAACGTACCGAAATCTTCTGCCATGCATTTATTTACCAAGTTGAGTGTACTTTATCGTAAGTTAGACTATATGTTTGTAAGACCAAGGTCTGCTGCCAAGAAGAGGTGTACGAAAAGGAAATGGTGTACAGCACATCAAAGGAAAAAACCTAAAACTTGTGGCCGAAGAGTGAAAGTTAAGTGTAACTACACTTCTGTAAAATCTGTTTATAAGGACGTTGACCATAGAATGAATCATACAGAGTTCAAGCTGTCTAATGATATAGAGAAAAACCCTGGGCCCATTGATCATACCAGAACTATTCAAGCGCCTTATAGTCAAGGCAATGTGGAAGTGTTTGGCGAAAGTGCAGGTACTCAGTGTGTAGCAATGTCTCTTACTTCACTGATTTATAATTACAGGAGAAGTATTAGCTCATCAATGGATTTGGTTAACATTATGAACATTGGTAATGAATTGTATTCTGGATTATCTAGACTGTCCAGACAAACTTTCCTGTTATTGACTGAGTTGCCGGAAGTGCTCAATGTGTTTAATACAGATTATCAGCTTCATTACAGTTCAAGTTATAGTGGTACTGTAAATGGCAGATCTATTATACATGATTTAAGTTTCTGTATGCCTTTGGTTGATGCTTTGCTGACATTAGTAAGACAAAACTACCAATCGTTTCTTTTAACAATTGAGTGTAGTACTGTTTCTATGTACTGTACTCCAGATGGTAAATTTAAAATATTTGATTCACATGCTAGAGATGCGTTAGGTATGTCTCATTCTCAAGGAACATGTGTGTTATTAGAAGCACAAAGTATACATGATGTCATATGTTATTTGCAAATTCTGTATGAAAATTCAAATACTTTGTTTGAGTTGATTGGTGTTGAAATAACAAGACTAGAAAAGGAGAAGAATCACCCAGTCAATGAGTACAGTGAAACCACTCAATCAGAACTTGCTGATGATGATGGAGCAATGGTGCATATTTTAGTAAGGAATGATGACGAGTCTTTCATAAAAAGATGTTGTGCTTTATCATTTTATTGCATTTGTTTTTCAGTGATTAAGGCATGCACTTACTGGAATTCACAAACTCTAGATGCAATTATTGACCATGGAAATGAGTTTTATCAGAAACAATTTGCATGTCCTGATGGAAATTGCTGTTTAAGAAAATTTCCAAATAAACTTCAAATATATGATGCAACTGTTGATATTGTCTTTACAACACAGAAAGAAGGCATATTTAGTTGTGCATCCAGCAGTAGCAAACTGCTCCTCGAAAACTTTATTTTGAATAACACAAGTGGCAATACTGGATTTATGATATGTTTCTCAAATTACTGTGTAAGTTGTATATTTCAGCACAATTCTAAGGGTAAAAGTACTAAGTACTACTTAGCAATATTCGATAGTGACGGAACACTAGATGAATTTCAAACTGTCAATGACAATAACCTCCTCCTTCAAGCTTTTGCTAATACTGTTAAAAAAATTATTACAACTAATGATTCAAAGATAGCATACATTATCAGATTTCTAAACTGTTACAGTAATTTGCCAAGGACTTTAAAAGAAAAGGTATTAAGGAAGCACAAATCTAATCTGCACAAAAGATCACTTGCTGAGAAGCGAAGAGAAGATTATGCAAAAATGGAACCTAGTGCCAAACGAAAATACTTAATTAACAAAGCAGAATGGTACAAATCATTAGATTCTGCAGAAAAAGAAAAACTCTTGTCTGAGAGAGCAGAGTGGTACAAATCATTAGATTGTACAGAAAAAGAAAAACTTTTGTCAGAAAAAGTACAGAAGTACAGATCACTAGATCCTGCAGAAAAAGAAAAAGTGTTGTCTCATAGAGCAGAGTGGTATAAATCACTAGATCCTGCAGTAAAGTGGTATAAACTAGATCCTGTAAAAAAAGATCTGATAACTAAAAATAAAAAGCGGAAGTATAATGCAATGGAACCACTGGTTAAGGCACAACACTTGAACAATAGAAAAGAGGAATATTGCAGAATGGATCCAATAAAAAAGCAAAAAGTAATTAAGCGTATAAGTGATGCAGCAAAAAATTCTAGGAAAAAAAATGTTCAGCATAGTTTGGATCACTACATTTCAGTATTTCAGAATAAGATCACAGAGGGGCCATATTACATATGTTCAGTTTGTCATAGAATACTATATAGAAAAACAGTTATGTTACTTAAAGAGAATAAATATAGTGTACACCATCTTTTCACTGAGATAAAGTCATTTGATGACAAACAATACATCTGTAGAACATGCCATGCGAAAGTTTCAAAAGGACAAAAACCATGTCAAGCTGTATGTAATAAACTGGAAGTTGATGAAACACCACCAGAACTCTCAGTACTAGAAAAACTTGAACAAATATTAATAGCACAGAGGATAGTTTTTGAAAAGATAGTGGTAATGCCTAAAGGCCAACAGAGGAAGATTAAAGGAGCAATATGCAATGTACCAGTTGAATGTGATCAAACATGTAGAACATTGCCACGTCCTCCTGAAAGGTCAGGTATAATCCTGTTGAAACTGAAGAGAAAGATGGAGTTTAGGGGCCATGTTTATTTTCAAGCTGTGCGACCTCAACTGATATTAAATGCTCTGATGTGGCTCAAAATGAATAATCCTTTGTATGATAATATATGTATAGATATGAACAAAATAGATAGGCATCTTACAGTATTACAGCAAAATGATGTTAGTTTAGAAGATTCAATTTTGAATAATGACAACCACTCCAGTGGATCTGGCATAAGTGATGACAGTTTATCAAACAATAAAAATAGTAGGAAAGACAGCACATTTGCAGATGAAGAAAATGATGATCCTTTAAATGAATTTCGAGCACCAACAAGTGAGACTTGCTTACAGTCTGTAATACCTGATTATCCTGTAAGTGTTGAGCAAAATGATGTATCGTCTCAAGGAAACGAAGTGTATGCTATTGCTCCTGGAAAAAGTAAACATCCAGTTTCCTTCATGGCAGACAAACAATGTGAAGAACTAGCATTTCCTGTTTTGTTTCCAAAAGGAAAGTATGGGTACTCCGTCAACCGAAAAATAACGTTGTCACTAGTTAAGTACTTCAATGCAAGACTTTTACATCACAGTGGTAGATTTGCTACCAATCCTGAATATCTCTTCTTTGCTCAGTTCATCATAGAACAGAAGAAAGTGTTGGATAGCATCAATATTGCTTTGAAAAAAATGCATGGCCAGCCCCTTACTGCTTCTCAAGTAAGATCAAATAATAAGCACAGTTTATAAAATCTCATTTGTCAAGATCAGGCTTATTTATTTTTGAGGCAAATTCCAGGAACACCACCTTATTGGCAAAAATTTATGTATGAAGTAGTAGCTATGGTAAAACAGCTTGGGATACCAACATGGTTTATGACATTATCCTGTGCTGACCTTAGGTGGCCTGAACTTTTTCAGATTATTGCAAGAACACAAGGCAAAAATCTCACGAATGAACAAGTTGATGCTTTGTCTTATAATGAAAGATGTTCAATGCTCAATGTAAATCCTGTTGTTGTTGCTAAGCACTTTCAATATAGAGTTGAAACATTCTTCACTGAAATTCTGCTAAGTAATACAAACCCAATTGGTAAAATAGTATACTATGCACTCCGCATTGAGTTTCAGATGAGAGGCTCACCTCATTTACATGCGTTAATATGGACATCAGATTGCCCTAAACTAACACATGATACTAAGGAAGCATATATCTATTTCATAGATGAACATGTGCAGGCATGCCTTCCTGATCAAAATGAAGACTCTGAGTTACATGAGATTGTAAAAACCTATCAAAAGCACAGTCATTCAAAGACCTGTAGAAAATACAAAAACATGAAATGTAGATTTAATTTTGGGCACTTCTTTACTAACAAAACTATTGTGGCTGAACCTCTTTCTGATGATTTAGATCCAGAAGCAAAGACAAGTACGATAGACAGACAAAAAGAAATCCTTAGACTAGTTAAAGAAAAAATAGATGAGGTGTTAAATCCCAGTAAGGCAAACTATGATCCTACTTTAACAGAAGCTGATATTTTCAAATCTGTAAACATAACTGAAGAACAATATTACTGGGCTTTATCCATTTCACCTGACTCAAACTATGAGCTGCACCTAAAAAGACCAATAGACAGCTGTTTCATTAATAATTATTTTATTGCTGGTATTAAGGGTTTTAGAGCAAATGTTGACTTGCAACCTGTATTTAACCACTACAAGTGCATAACTTATGTGTGCTCGTATTTTACCAAGGATGAGACTGAATGTTCACAGGCAATTATGAATGCTGCAAAGGAAGCTAAGAAAGAAAACTTGAGTGTCAGGGATAGCTTAAAGAGAATTGGTGCTGCTTTCCTTTCTACCAGAGAAGTTAGTTCACAAGAATGTGTTTACAGATGCATGCCTGAACTATGGTTACGAAAAATATTTCCTGCAACAGTTTTTGTTAGTACTGACCCACCAGAAAAAAGGGTACGTATTGCAAAATCAGCAGAAGAACTTGATGAACTGGATAATGAAAGTACTGACATCTTTAAATCTAATATTATTGAGCGATACACTTTAAGACCACAGTGTATTCCCTCTGTAGATAGGCTAAGTCTGGCAGAGTTTGCTGCATACTATTATAAAGAATACAGAAAGGACTGCCAAGAAACAGGTGATGCTCAACCTGAGGTTTTAACTGACGATGCCATTGAATTACACCACGATTGTGATCCAGATACATTTCTTCCCAACAAAATAACACTAATGAAGACGAATGAAATTATGAAGTGTAGAAAAGTCAAAGCTGTAATAAGATATCACAAGCCAAACAAAACAAAAGAACCTGAATTGTATTTTCATCATCTCCTGATCCTGTACTTCCCATGGAGAGATGAAAGAAGTCTTCTAGGAAGTGATCAAACATATGCTTCGAAATTCTATGAGCATAAGGTACAAGCTGTAGTGGAACGAAACAGAGAGAATTTTGAGCCTGATGCTGATGCTGTTACAGAAGCACTTGAATTTGTTAGAAATAACCAGGGCAAAACCATCCACTACAGCTATGATTCTATGAATGACCAAGAAAATGCAGATTTACAATCTGAAGAGCAAGGTGATTCAGTACCAAATGAGTCGTTTAATGAACAATTACCCACACATCTTGTTTCATCGTCAGAAAGTGAGAATAATTCAAACGTAGGAATAACAATGTACAACCAGCCAACAGAAATAAGTGATGATGAGCTACGGGAATGTGTTAGATCATTGAACAAAAGACAGCGCTATGCTTATGATATAATTCTTGCCTGGTGTAGAAGTAAAGTGAAAAACATGAATAGTCTAAAACCCGAAGAAGTAAAACCAATATATTTATTTATAACTGGTGGAGCAGGTGCTGGTAAAAGTCACTTGATCCAAACAATCTACCACACTGTCACAAAGACTTTTAGACATCCTCCTATGAATCCTGAATTACCTACAGTTCTTTTAATGGCACCTACTGGGGTTGCTGCTATTAACATAGATGGGACAACAATAAACACTGCGTTAGCAATTCCCAAAGAAACAGGTGATAATTTACGTGCAATGTGTGACGAAAAGAAAACACAAATGAGAATGTCGCTAGCTGACCTGAAGTTGATCATAATAGATGAAATTTCTATGGTTGCCAACACTACTTTGCTTCATATCCATCAAAGACTAACAGAAATTTTTGGCACATCAAATGCACACTTGTTTGGAGGCATTAGCATTCTTGTTATTGGTGATATGTATCAACTTCCACCAATACGCAGGAAACCTGTCTTTGCAAATTACAAAAATGATGTGTTTAACCTGTACCACCCATGGCACCTATTCACAATGATAGAGCTTGTTGATATAATGAGACAAAAGAATGACCAACCATTTGCTGAACTTTTGAATAGGTTTCGCACAGCAAGTCAAACTGAAGAAGATATCAAGTGCATCCAATCTAGATCTATTGATCTATCAGATGTTAATTACCCATCAGATGCTCTTCATATTTGGGCTGAAAATAATCCAGTCAATCGACACAATGAAATGAAATTGCACCAAATACCTGCACAGTTGTTCCACCTTAAAGCCACAGATCAGTACCCTGTTAATGTATCACAACAAGCTATTAACAGAATTTTAGCTAGACCCAGGTCTGAAACTGGTGGACTTGATGCTAATATTTCTATAAAGGAAACTGCTAGAGTTATGTTAACCAATAACATTGATATTTCGGATAGACTTATAAATGGTCAACTAGGAACTGTTGTTAGAATTGAAGTAAATCAAAATAATAAAAAACCCACCATTATCTATATAAAATTTGATGATGCCAAAGCTGGCAACAGTTTAATTCAAAAGAGTACTAACAGTTTTGTGCGACAGAATAGAGTTGTACCCATAGAACCTGTCCTAGCAAAAATTAAAATACATCCAAATAAACCTTCTTCTCCCGAAATACAGAGAATGCAATTCCCTTTGACATTGGCTTATGCTGTCAGCATCCACAAAGTACAAGGATTGTCACTTAACAGTCTTGTCATTAGTTTTGAGTTGGTCAAACAGAGATCATTCAATTATGGTCAGGTATATGTTGCACTGAGCCGAGCTACCACTTTAAATGGTATTCATATTCTAGGAAAAATTAACAGCAAACATGTGAAAGCAGATCCTCGGGTACATGAAGAATACAAAAGACTGCGAGAAATGTCAAAAAGCAAAGGAACTAATGAAAAATATAAGGACAATGCAACGCTCACTATATGTCTCTTAAACATACGATCACTCAAAAAACATAGTGTAGATATCAAGTATGATGCAAACATAAAGAATAGTGATCTAATTGCATTGACAGAAACACAACTTGTACCTCATAGCAATGATACTGACATAAAATCTCATCTTTTACCATTCACTCTCTACAGGCAAGATCATCCTACTGATAGATTTTTGAGTTTGGCACTGTGTACCAGAAGATCAATAGAAATTAAGGAACATGAATACTTTCCACTAGCAAATGCAATGAGATTTGTAATAATTATGAATAGATCAACAACTGTGTCCCAACTTTACAAAGCTTTTTTTTACCGAAAGAACAACTCAAATATAATACAGTATGTAAGTCATCTACGAAATATCCTTGGCACTTATGCATTTGACATCATTCTTGGTGATTTCAACACCAACTACTTAAATGATGATAGCATTAGACCATTAAAATCTTTAATGACGTCTCTAGGTTATTCACAGTTTGTACAAAATGCAACTTTTGTCTCATCAGGAAACATACTTGATCAAATTTACTTAAAATCAACAAAATTTGACATCATAGAGAATACTGTAATTAGTGTCTACTACTCTGACCATGATGCCGTTAAAATATCCATAAAATATAACCAAGATACCAGTATTTAAACATTTATATTTATTTTAATTGTCATGCAAAGCATATAATTTATTTATAGCAATAACTGTAAATATAAAATTTCAATGTAGAAATGTGTCTTGGCAGGAACCATGATGCTGTTAAAATATGCATACACTAGCTATAACTAAAATGATATTATGAAACTTTCATGCAACGATCTTTTACAATGAAAATGATGAATTTTTCTGGAGATTTTGAAAAAAAGGTGTCATAAAGATGTCGCAAAGAAATCATAAGTTCAGCTAGAACAAAACTGGAAATTCATAAAATCCTAATCTACCATAGTATCCTCAAAAGCAGACAGCTTGGCGCACCACCTTCATATCTTTGGTAGGTTTCCTCATAAATATTATCAACATTTATCTATATAATTGTTATTATTATATGATATCATATGGATTAAGCAAAGCAAATTAAATTTAAGACTCTACAACCAATGGAGAGAAAACCATGTTACACAATTTTATAATTAATTGTTTTGGATTAGTAAGCAGAGATTTAGATAATCATATGTCAATTAATTTGAAATTATTAAGATAATTTTTTTCTAGAAGTTGGTAAATTCTATGAATTCCTTTACCAAAATGGATCATGTTCATATGCCACAAGAATGTCCAATCTTGCCTAAGCACCTGAGGAGACAATCTTTTTTTCTAAGCTAGAATTTCCCATAGCCGGAAGGAGAGACTTGAAAGGTCTGCTGACAAGCATTTTACAAGGCACCACCATATGGTGCCTCACGCCCTGTCTCTGTCCCGCACCACAAGTAGGTAAGTTTAGATATTATTATTTTTCACCTTACTCAGATATTGTGAGGCTAGAGTTTCAATAACTATAAATAACAGGCATGCTTCTCATGTAACATACCAGTTCAGACCACCATTGAAGGAAAACTGAAGGTTAAAATCGACAATTTCTCCAACATTTTTTTTTTGGAAAGCTTAACATAACTAAAGTTAAGTTTGTGGAGTTATTTCTTCTTGTTTCTTGTTTTTTGTGAAAAAATTACATTCGGAGATGGGCTTTTCCCACTTTTTCGACATTTTAAGTGCGGGCTAAAAAATTAAATGAGGCGCCTGCTGTGACGTATGATATGGGGAACAGAGATTGCATCATCAAGAGAAACAAGGTAAAGATAAGTACTGCTTTGGATATTTTCTTTGTTTCTTTGCTGTTTCTTTGTGAACTCAGTATTAGCAACAAACATCAGTCTAAATACTGCTTCTATAAGGCGGCATTCTCGCATGTCTTCCCCGCATCATATATCATAACCTGTAAAAATTACCGTTGATCCTTCCAGTCTGAGCCGCAATGCTGATGGCCCAAAATTGCAATAAAAACATTTTTTCATGTGGAAAAATGATGAATATGCCAGAAAAAAGTTGAAAAGATTATTGTGAATGGTTTAAAGCATAAATAAAAAATGCTTATTTTTTGCATTCAGTTCTCCTTTAAAAATAAAGATAAGAATCATGATAATAATTATAATCATTATAATAATAATAATTATTATTATTACTATTACCATTATTATTGAAATACCATTAAATACCATTATTTACAATAATAAAATAATACTTATTTATAAAAATAAAATCTGGATTCTTGTTATTAAATATCTTTTTCTCTTTTACATGTAGGTGTTAGGATGAATATTCAATCAATTAGTTATCAGAGGATTGTAGGTAGGACTCTTACTAAAGGAACTCTGATTTCTTTTTTCTTGGTTCGCTTTGCATGTGACATGCTGAAAAATAGTTGTTTCAAAAGTCCCCAGTTGTCTGTTATGTAAATTTCTTTAAAACCAAAAACACTCGAGTTAAACTCACATTCATCTTCCGTAAAAGTTAAAAGTCCTTAAACTTTTCTTATTTGCTTTTTTCTGCAGAAATACAATGTACATCCAACAAGAGAACATTCTTAAGCTGTTAAGTAAAAACGCAAGTGAAGTTATGATCCTCACAGTTATCAACGCAATCTTAGCAATTGCGTAGAGAAGACTGAAAATTTCAGGACGTCAACGGGATCTGAACCCATGACTTTGTGATACCGGTGTGACACTCTATTAACCAACTGAGCCATGAAGCCACTGTCTTAGGGAGCTGGTCATTTGTGGATTCAAGTGTTCTTGTGATGAATGAATCAATGAACAAAATGGTATATGATCATTACTGATCAAGTAAATGCTCGGCATCTACAGCATCTATGATGAGAAAGACATGAGCAGATAGGCTCCTGTTATGGTTTGGGATTCCAAAAGATTTATATCAAGAGACTGCAACAGTATCCTGGAAACACCTTAAATCTGAAGGAATGAACCGTTACGCTGACATATCGGTAGTACTTTGATAAAATCTGACAGCAAAATGAAAATTTGGACAAACAAGACAAAGAACATTGATCTTCGATCAGGGCAAAAGAAAGCCTACGAGTAACAACCAAATTGTGGCCGCCAAAACCACAGAGATTAATTGGCACAAGACAGAATAAAGTCCAAACTCTAAACGCGTTAAATGGATTTATTCAGTATTGCACGCATGTAAGACTTATCTCCTCAACAACATTCAAGCTTGAACAGTTTACCGCGGTCCTATTACAGTTGTCGGATATCACAAATTTGTCACGTAACAATTCCTTTAACGGTTTCTAAACGAAAGGAAAAATATGGCTTGTATAATGCTTCGAGTAACACACAAATGGCTATCTGAAAACTGACTTACGGAACATGCTTGAACCTCTTCAGATTACAGGTGAAACAGTTAAGTCCGCCAAATGATAAAACAACATGGCAGGCAAACCTGAGCCGTTCGAACTGTCTTCGAACTGGGTGCTAAGGACACAAGTTAAACCGCTGATCAAACGGAATAAATTAGACGCTCCATGAGCGTACGGTAAAGCGCATTTTACTTTTAACTTGATGTTTTGTATACTACAACATAGATCTTTAGAAGTGACGCTTGAACAAATTGGAATATGATATATCTAAAATTAAGAAGACTGATAACTAGAAAGAATAAGATAAAATTGTAAGATAAATAGATAGCAGTGAAAACTGACCGTTTAGTAAAGACATACTTATTCCAACGTGATGTCTTCTCTAAATGAACGATTATCGTTAATTCTTAATTTGCTTTGAATTTAATATTATCGTTAATTTAAGATTCTGTGTCCCATGATTTGTGGTAGCAGAGAAAATAAGGAAATAAAAAAAGTTATACCGTGGATTGGATTCGAACCCAAAGTTTTTATAGGAACCGCTTCTTTCCGCTTCCGCTTCTTTCCGCTTCACCACTGAAGCATTTTCAAAAAAACGTGTATGTAACTCTGTCATATAATATACTAGGATGAGGAAAAAAGTCGGCCAAGAAGTTGTGGCCCTCCCTTTTGAGAGTTTTAAACCTCCGACCCTCCTGTTAGTCCATTAATAAAATTGTGACCCTCCCCCAGGACGAAATAGTCGAACGGTTGTTAACAAATAACATTCTATGTTTCTTTTTGCACGTCAAACTTTAATCAATAATAGAGATATCTTGCTTTCCATGTCGTGCACGTTCTATCAGATTTGGTAGTACACAAGATGTCACTGATTTGTAGACCATCATTGTCGCCGACATCATTGTCGTCATAATCGTCCTTATCACTGTCTTCATCGTTCGTTGTCACTCTCGTCGTAATCTTGATCTGTATCACTTTTCTCGCCGGTATCTGTTGCTTCTTCCTTCCACAAGGAAGCAAGGCGCCAGTACACGGTCCACCAAGAAGCTGAGAGGCTGAAGGCCAAAATCCAACAACTGGATAATGCAAAGAACCCATCCACTGCAGGTTACTTACTGAGGAAGAACCACACATTAAAACCTCACGATAACACCGTTATAAAAATGAACTTAAATCGAATCGAAGAGGCGGAAAAATCTTTGCAACAAATTGAGGAAAAAGTTAAGATAGATCTAGAATTAGCAGTTCTCTCCAATGGAAAAATTAAAATTGGCCGAAGAACGTCCCACAGGTTCAACGAGGATGTCATTTCTGTGCTGATCGTGCTCAAGACCAAGCTAGTTACGACTAAATCCAAGCTCACTGAGCTCGGAGCAAAGGCCTCAAATATCTTTCAGGTTGATTATGCACCCTTAAAGAGGAAATCTCGTTCGAAAAAACAGAATAAACACCGCGCTGCAAAACGTAAGGCTGTTCGAAACTCTCAGAGGACGTCAGCGGTTTTGCAAAAGATCGCTCCTGGCTTATATAAGGACTCTCTTTGCGAAAAAGGTGACATACACAAAGAGATCGTCTTAAATTTAAAACAAAGAGAAGAGAAATGGGCAGAATTATTGGTATCCCAAAATGTCACATCTCAGTTAAGGAGTGACGCGAAGGAATATCTCGCAGGCTTATTAGGCAAGGAAAGAGGTGAAGCAACTAATTCCTCCCTGGTCGACGATAAGAACAAGGATGATGAAGATGATGATGATGTTGCCTGGAGTGAGGAACAAGACGAAAGTGATGATGATGTCTGCAGCGTTTCTGTACTGCACAAACCAGGAGAGGCATCTTCGTCAGATATTGAAGATTATGGTCCATATTGGAATAATTCCTCAGAGTCCATGCCATACCTCGATCATCTTTCAGACTAAATTTCGAATATTTGCGTTTTTCCTGGTTCCTTTTGCTTGGTTTTCTTTTCTTTTCTTCAGGCTTTAGCCTGACTGTATCCTTTGTTTTTAAACCGCCTTTGATATCAAAATGTTTAATAGGCAAGAAAATGCTCCGAAAAAACTGACAACAACGTGGTTATCTTTTGGTGACAGTGTACATGTTTAAATGTTTCTATCAGTGCTGTTTACTGATGACTTTCTCTCATGTTCTGTTTTGAAATTGTAAGAACTTTGCACTAGGAAAAAATTCAGTTGTTATGTGTTTTAGGAAACAGATATGCTTTATAGAGACTTTTTGTAAAACAGTGCTCCATGTTTACATGTGTAATTACATATTAAAACAGATACAGTTGGCTGAAATAAAGAGAATTCTGAGTTTGAAGACTTGAGGTAAATACTTGAGCTAAAAAATGGTAGCCCTTCCCTCAAGGGCATTTTGAAAAAAAAGGCCCTCCCCGAAGTGAGGCTAAAAAATTGTGGCCCTCCCCCCAAACATAGTAGCCCTCCCCCTCCGCTAAATAATGACCGGTCCCTTAAATAGACCTTTTCGGGTTGTACATTTTGTTTTCCCAATACAGATCATGTGATAATACTCAGGAGGCTTGGTCGTTTGTTTTGTTCATTAAAAAGAGTGCATGCAGGCATATTCATGCTTGCATGTTCTCATTTTAATGAATAAAACAAAAGACCAAACCTCCTGGGCTCGGTTGTTCAAAGGCTGATTAACACTAATCACAGATTAAAAATTAACCAAGGAGTTTATTCCTGTACTTCCACATGCTGTTCAACCTTGAAAGTCTGCAAAATTTTACATTAGAAGAATTCAAGCTTGAGAAATATGAAACAAAAGTTTACGCTAATCCTGGATTAAGTTAATCGGCTTTCGAACAACCGGGCCCTGAGTATTATCACATGATCTGTATTGGGAAAACAAAATGTATAAGCCAAAAAGGTCTATTAAGAGTAAATTAAGAATTAACGATAATTGTTTATTCAAGGTAGAGAATGGGTTGACTTTTTCACTGCCAAGCTTTTCGTTTGACGTTGGTGTAAGGTGACGTTGAGTAAAATATCGTGATTTATTAGTGAAGGCTTCCGCAAATAATTTATCTGGGAGACATTGACAAATCACCATATTTAAGTGATAATCGAGTTCAATAATTTTTTTCAGTTTTATCATTCGATCATTAAATTTGTTTTTCATAATTCCCATCAATTAAATCACTTTCTTGAAGCTTAGGAAAGCGAAGTGCCATTTTAATACAAGAACGTGGTTTTACTTATGAGTGAGGAGAATATTAGAGGGAGTTTCAATTAAGCGTCGTAAAAGCAAAACCAAAGTTATTACTTTGGCCAATCAAAAAGGAGTGAGACTCCAGTAAAACAATCAAAAGTCCAAGTAATTACAGGTAGCCAACACAAAGCGCGGGGAAATGTGCACACGCAAGCCACCGTTGATTTTGATTTCACTTCTGATTAGTAGAAAAAATGGCGCGAGAACTTTGAATTAATGAGTGAGTGAAGTAATCATAACCAAAGCAATTTGGTAATTAATTTCGACATTCAATTGGGAACTGGTTAGTTTGCAGCAAAAAAATTTTTTGTAGACAGTTGTTTGCAGGTCATCTGATAGGCTCTAAGCTAACGAAAAAGATCGAAAAAAATACATTGAACGATAATATTAATTATGTTCATGTATAGTGATGGGCTCCTAATAATTGAAACTACAGTATTACATAATGTATGATTCGAGCTCCTTTTTTGAGCAAAGGAATTTGAGGAGCTGAGGAGCGTTGCTAGGGGCGTTGTTAAAGACACGTTAAAATGGAGGCTTCTGATTGGTTCGAAGTACAGGAGTAGGCTATTAGAATTATGAAAGCTTTAATACTTTGAATAATTATCCAGCTGGTTTCTGATTGGCTGAGAGGAGATTTGATTGACAGAGCGTGGGAATTTTTCAGGAGTGTGGTCGTGAGCGTTCAGTGCGACCCGTTTTTGTAGACTTTTAAAGGGGAGAACCCGTTTTAGGCGTCGAAGATGTTTCTTTAGGTTCCAGACCTGATGGGGCGTTTTCACAATTAGGAAGAAAAGGTCCCAGGCCCCCTCGAATAAAAACACAAAACACACAAGAAAATCCAATCAAAAGAGATTTTAATGACTATTTACAAGATCTATATAAGAAGATGGTGCTCCGCATGTGCACCCTAGTTTATTATTATGCGGGCAATGGGGATCCAAAATGCAGGTGTTATTCTTATGTTTTAAAGCAAAGTGCGCCTTACCCCAAAATATTGATTTCGCTAAAATGAATCTTTTCACCCGTTAGAGACGCATTGTGGCCTTTTTTTCCTTTTTCTAAAAAATCCTGCCATTTTATAGGCTTCGAAAATTACGAAAATCCAAGCATCTTTTGTTTACGACTGAGTCAGAAGGGGAGTGGGTCTATTCCTAATTTGACGTCACAATTGGCTTTGCATGCATTTTTACAAAGAGTTAATGCAATGTAAATCAGTTTGTGACGTCAAATCAGGAATAGACCCACTCCCTTTCTGACTTGGTCGTGAACAAAAGATGCTTGGATTTTCGCAACTTTTGAAGTCTATAAAATGGCAAGATTTGTTAGAAAAATGAAAAAATGGCCGCAATGCGTTTCGAACAGGTTCAAAGATTCATTTTAGCGAAGAAAATATTTTGGGGTTAGGGGCACTTTAGAGACAGAGCGAGCACGCATGCCAGCACGGAGATTTGTACAGGCCCATACTTAAAACGAGACTTCAATGTAATATATACGTGATAAAAGTCTCAATTTTCATGACTTGCGGTTTAAAAAAATGATAAATTTACGGCCCCATCGGGGATGATCGGGCGCTATCTTGAAATGCGCGGCAGTCGTGACCAGGACTTCGCGGCTTTAGGGGTGAAACGAGTCAATTTGAATATTGTGGATTAATATTTACTGAGGCCTTGTAAGGGGTTTTAAAGATAAGGGATAACCGGCAAAATAATTACGCACGATAAGGCGGAGGTCTCGTCTAACATCCTTTCAATGTCTATAATCCTGTGGGACGTAAAAGAACCCACACACTTGTCGTAAAGAGTGGGGGTCGTAGTTTCCGGTGTTGTGGTCTGTGTTCTGTTGAGTATCATGGTTGGGAGGGTAAAAAAGGGCCACAGCAAATTGGCGCAAGCTGTTGTGGGGCTCTGTCAGCTTGACTGGCAAAGTCTGTAAATCAAATCAAATTAAATCAATCATTAAATCAAATCTAATTTTAGGGATAAGGAATAACTGACGAAATAATTATGGGGATAATGGATAATCGAGATAGTTTTAGGGATAACAAAAAATAGCTTTGATTTCTCAATTATCATATTTTTGGTGATTTTTTGTCGAGTATTTATTTCATTGGCGACCGGTAATGAATATTAACGGCTCATTTATCAGTCCAAATTCAGGCAAGATGTCCAAGATTTGCTCTCAGGCTCTTTAATTCGGCGAACCGCTAGTGGATTAGGTTATCTGTGAAAAAACGGGCCGCTTTACACTTTAAAATTGCCACTTATTGTTAAATTCTATTGATAAGAAATTTTAGGAATAACAGTCTCAATAATTTTAGGGATAAGGGATGACTAAAACACCTCTAACAGGACCTCTTTACTCAGGACGAACCCAAACCTCCCTCAGAATGTTTTTGATACGTTGCTCGTGCTCGTCCTCCTTTTTAGTCTTTGTCCGAGTTTGATTTTAACTGAATCCCGAAAAAGAAATTGGCTAAGAATTATTAAAATAATTGTACTTTACTGAAATACCCACAATTTTTTGTTGATTTCAGAAAAAGAAATTTGCCCACTTAAAATTGCTCCAAGAAAAAAAGTTTAGAGACTTTTGAATTTTCAAATTGAGATTGACCCTATTGGCTTATCCACAAAAATGACGAAAAATAAACCAATGCAATAGTCTTGTGAACTGTCAATCAATATATGGAGGCACCAATAGAAAAGTGTTGATTGATTATAAAGCTACCACCCAGCTTTTCACCACCCAACCTTCGTTACATTCTAGAGAAAGTGCGTTGGTCTCGTGGGTATCTGTTAAAGTTGAAGAAGCCGACATGGGTAAGTCTTGCTTGCAAGAAAAAAAAAGGAAATGAATCTGTACTTATTCCTTTTCATTACAAGTACGAATAGAAGATGCTTTTGTTTCTGTTGTAGTTTTGCTTTTTTCGAAAAGAAAGTTTCGTGACGCTAATGTTTCGTGAGTATTTGAGTTACTGCGTCATTCAGTACTAGTTAGTTGCGGAAAGGTTTTTCCGCTTAAATTTTTGTAAAGATATTCATCGGTTTGAGTTAATGGATACGTTAGTTAAACGCACTTAGTCAAAAAGTATTTTTAGTGAGTTAAATTGTAGTTTTGAAGCTGAAAATGATGCTTACCTTAAGATACGTAGTTGTTGCGCAAATTTTATTTCCTGAGGTTAGAGAGGGATAACTTTATTCCAAATCATTTGAGAAAAATTTTATTATGAAGTCAAAGAATTTGCTGATTTTTTAGGGGTTTTTAAAAGTTATTTTGTATTTCATGTTATTTATTAGATTATGAAGGTTGTTTTTTGACTACGCAATAGGTGTTGATGAATTTGTACACACTTGATTTTAAAGACTGAAATACATACATATACGTACTACTATAAATTTTGATTGAAAAAGTAAGTATTGCACTTTTTTTGTGCTATATCAGTATTCTTTGATGAGGTTATTAATTAGCTGGTTATTTTGTACGACAGTACTGAAAATGATCTTTGAAATGTTGAAGAATTTGCAGGTAGTTTAAAAGTTCCTGAGTGAAATACAAAAAAAGTGCGTTTTTATAATTTTCGTTCCCTGTCCTCTTTTCCACGAAGTTCCCCATATTTTGTTATGCACGACTGTGTATTGAGTAGTTACTAAGGCAAGCAGAGGAAAATCCCTACAAAGTGCACATTTTAACTTCTGAAGATAGGAATTGCGTAGAACAGTAACAAGAGAACAAGAACTTTTTTGGTTTAGCTACTTTTCAAGATTGGTATATGAAGTGAAAAATATGAACAATTATGTTAAGTACGTAATAAATGTTTAAAGAGCTGTTTATATTGGAAAGATATGGCTTGGATAGAAGTGTTACAGAGCAAGAGGGAAGGATCAATGGAAGGTGGTTAATGGTAATTTACTATGGGAACACAACGGCAATACTGATGAACTTTCAGAAAAACGTTTTAAAAGATTTATTTAAGGAGTTACGAGGACGCAAATCTCAAATGATACGTACGTCATTCTTGGCGTGCAATGATGGTGATTAATTCATTTGATCAGTAGCGATGTTGTTTATTTTAACAGTAATATTAAAAGATTAAAAGGGTTAAAAGCAATCATTTTTTCTTGAGACGTTGGCAAATGGGACATCTTGCAATTGTGTGAGGTTAACTGATGTATGACAATTGTGCAATCAACAAGTGACTTGATTTACATAAAATTTGTTTATTTCAGTTTACAGTGTCTTTAAATAAATAATTAGTACTCTAGCGTTAGAAGACTATTGGACACTTCAATGAAGTTCTTTTCATTTCTTTGTTATTAAATAATGCACCTATCATTGTTATATACCTATGAATGTTAAGGTGCTGGGGAGAGAGGCCAGGTATAGGCAGGGGATTTGAACTCAGATCAGTTTTTCTATTCAAATGCCCAGCTCCAGAGAAGTCATTCTGGGTCAAAACAGTGCAAATTTCTCACTCCAGTGGCACCCGGAGCTTAGAATGATCTGCCACGTGTTCCAGAGCGTCCACATCCACAAACTCCTGCAATTCGTCTTCGAATTGCTGAACCAAGATTTCGTTGAGTTCAAATCCCCTGCCTATGCCTGGCATCCCCCCAGAAGGCGGGCATAGCAGAGGGATTTCACGTTTAAGTCTACAAGGGGCTTTTGATCATTTGTTGAGTTCCGGGGGTCGGGACTTTGACTTTAACCGTTACAAGACTAGGGTCCACTGACGCCATCTTGGCTGATCACCATCTTGAATGATCGAGAAAGACTGAAAAATAGTACTGCTATTTTGGGATTACCCAGAAGGCACTAGAAGCAAACCGATTCTCTGTGATTCCCTCAACACCATGAGTGAAAGAGTGAATCTGCTCTCTATTTTGTAAGACAAAGGTCATCGAATCTTTTTAGCAAGGTTGAGATATAATCCAATACAAAAGCTTTTGTTTCCGTTGTGTTCTGGTCCATTTTTTTGCAAATGTTTGAATATTCATGAGTTTGCAACTTGTGTATGCTTGCTTGAATTCATAAGCATAATTAATGTATTTAATTAAATTTACTATGTAGGTTCTTCTTCAGTATGGCAAGAGCCATAAGGCCCTGGTAATTGGTGAGAATTAAATTTATCAATACAGTGAAAACAGAATTTAAAATTTATATTGAATCAGTTTTTCTGTTCAAATGCTTGGCCCCAGGAAAGTCATCATGAATCAAAAAAGGGCAAGTTCCTCAGCCCAGGGGCATCCAGACCTTAGAATGATTTGTCACATCTTCCAGAGTGTCAACATCCACGAAGTCCTGCCATTCGTCTTCAAATTGCTGAACCAAAATTTTATCGTCAATGTCAATTTTGAATTCTGTTTTCACGTATTGATAAAACTCTTACCAACTACCAGGGCATTATGGCTCTCGCTGTACTGAACAAGAATGTAAATAGTAAATTTAATTATTAAAAACATTTATTATGTGCATGAATTCAAGCAAGCATACACAAATTGCATAAAGGAAACTTGTGAATATTCAAACATATGTAAAATATATGCACCAGGACACCACAGAAACAAAAGCTTTTCTATTGGATTACATCTCAAGCTTGTTAAAAAGATTTGATGACCTTTGTCTTACAAAATATAGACCAGCTTTCACTTATGGCATTGAAGGAATTGCAGAGAATTGGTTTGCTTCTAGTGACTTCTGGGTAATTCCAAAATGGCAGTAGTATTTTTCAGTCTTTCTCAGTCATTCAAGATGGCAATCAGCCAAGATGGTGCCAGTAGATCCCACTCATCTAATGGTTAAAGTCAAAAGTCCCAACCCCTGGAACTCAACGAATGATCAAAAGTCTCTACCACGGGCAGACTTGTAACATCAAATCCCCCCCTATGCCTGACCTCCCCACCCAGCTTAACATTGATAGGTGTATAATGTATAAGTTGGGTAAAAAGACAACAGTACTTCGAGGATGGTGGAAGACCCCCATCCCGTGAGGCAGGAATTGAGATTAAATGTCCCTATTTCTGAGTTAGAAATTTAAAAAATACAACATTTAGTGTGGAAACAAATTTGAAGTGTTTTACTTTGGGTAAAGTAACTTTTTGGGGAAAGGAACTTTATTTAACTGTGTGGTTGTTTTACTGCTAGAGTGCTAATTGAGGACACTGTTAACTGAAATTAACAAATTTAACAAATCAAGTTAAATGTTGGTTTTTAAGGAGAGGAGAAACTGGAGTATCTGGGGAAAACCTCTGGGTGGAGAGTAGAGAACCAACAAACTTACTCACATATGACATTGAGTCTGGAAATTGAACGCGGGCTACGTTGGTAGGAAGGGGATTTGACATTAGAAGTCTCCTGTGGTAGAGACTTTAATCATTCGTTGAGTTCTGGAGGTCGAGACTTTGACTTTAACCGTTAGAAGAGTGGGGTCCACTGACGCCATCTTGGCTGATCGCCATTTTGAATGACCGAGAAAGACTGAAAAATGGTATTACCCAGAAGTCACTAGAAGCAAACCGATTCTCTGCGATTCCCTCAATGCTATAAGTGAAAGACAGCTGAGATGCATCTGCTCTATTATTTTGTAAGACAAGGCCATTGAATCTTTGTTAACAAGGTTGAGATGTAATCCAATAGGCAAGTCTTTTGTTTTTCCATTGTGTTCTGGTACATCATTTTTTGCATATGTTTTGAATATTCATAAGTTTCTTTGTGCCAACTGGTGTATGACTTGCTTGAATTCATATTGACGACGAAATCTTGGTTCGAGCAATTCGAAGACGAATAGCAGGGAGTTCATGGATGTTGACGCTTTGAAACACGTGGGAGATCGTTCTACGCTCCGGGTGCCCCTGGGGTGAGGAATTTCCACTTTTTTTTGTACCCAAGATGACTTCCCTGGAGGTGGGCATTGGAAGAGATAAAAACTGATCTGAGTTTTCAAATACCCTGTGCTGTGCCCGGGCCCTCTCCACCCCCCAGCCAGGCTTAAACCATTGATAGGTGCATTAATTTTGCCAAAAGTTTTTTAGAGGTAAAAGCAAGTATGTTAGAGGTTGAGTTTTGCAAACTATTAAATTTACCATTTGATGTACGTAGAGTATGTAGTGTGCACTGTTGTTATAGTAAAATATCAGATTCATTTGACCATAAGCCATTTACAAAATTATTAAAAATGCAACATTGGAACCTTATTAGTTTGGTGTATTCTTACCTTCACCTTGTATTGTTAATGAAAGATTATACATTTGGTGAATTCTTTAACAATTAACAATGATTTTACAGAAGGCACGAAATGATTATTGGTACATGTTCCCCAATAATCATTGAGCCTGAGGCAACTAACTGTTTTAGTATAAATCATCAGGTAATTATTTCAAAAAAAGAGAAAAAAATCATTTTCACTTACACCTTGGCAAATGATCTAGTGGCATACCATTTTGTCCATAGAGGTGATTATCGGCTGATAATCTGAGATAGCAGAGCCAACAAGATCACGTATTTTGTATAATCGGCACCTGTGTAGTTATACTAATGACAGTTAGAGGAAAACTGGAAATTTAGGTTAAGGGGATAGTATGATCAAAAAATCTAATCCTTTTTGTATTGTTTGAATTTCAATAGTATGTTAATTCAATACTTAAGGACCCAAGGTTTTAAGCCTTGATTTAAAACAAAAGACCTATTTATTTTAAGTGAAGTTTTCCTATTTTAGGTAGCTCAAACCCAATTTCAACAGTTCTAAGTGACGATTTTATCATTAGAATGATTGCCACCACAATGTTGTACCATGTACTTAGCAAATGTTATGGTACCTCGAATGAAATACAGAGTATTGCTGAACAAGATAGTTATTATTGTGATGAATATGTTACAATATAAACAACACCCTTTATTTTGTCTTCAGTTTTTATATCTAAAAAACGAATTCAGTGACCACCATTTTTTATAACTGAAAGTAATCAGTAGGGCAAGATGAAACTTTCTGCAAAGTTTAAAAAAATTCTGTCTGGTGGATTCAGAGCCATTTTAATTTTGTGATTTTTTAAGGTGGCTCTGAGTTCTCTAGACAGAATTTTATTTAAATTTTGCTGAAAGTTTTCATTGTGGCCTCCTAATGACTTTTCACCAATAAAAAAGGGAGATGCAAACTTTGTTTTTGACATATGAGTAACTAAATCGAAAACAAAAGGTGTTTTGCTGGGCTTACCAGTTGCCAAGGTAACTATACACTCATAATAATGATCATCTTGTTTGGACGTAATTAGTGTTTGATATGGTACTATAATATTG
>NC_090887.1:14530481-14547981 GCF_036669925.1 Montipora capricornis | reverse complement strand
TATGCAAAAAGCATTGTTTTGCACTTACGTTTTCACGAGAACGCCAAACCCACAAGAATTTCGTCGTCGACGATCCCTGGACGACTGGACGTTCAAGCTGGTTCGCGCCTGCGCAGAACATTCGCGCGCGAAAATTAGTTCCGGCAGTCGTCGTCCTGCCATTTCGTCGTCGATGCTTTAGTTACTGGGTTGCCTATGGCAAACCCAGTCAAGGTCTGCGTTGATTTCGTCGTTTTTTTATTTTTTTCCGTGTCGGTAAAAGTCTTGCCTGTCACTTCCCTGCTAAGTGGTGGCTTTGTGCATAGAGCCTTCTGCGCGTATTGTCTTAAGATCGAGAGGGTAGTGGGAAATGCGTAGATTTCGCTGGTGGACACAGTAGAACGATTAACTTAACCGGCAATGGCGTCTAAAGTCATGTAACGCGAATGGCGTTTTAGTGGGTCTTTGAACAAAATATACCCTTATGAAGCTCAATAATGGCAAGTCAATTGGATATACAGGCGGTGGAATCTTAAAAGCGACGAGTAATGGACTTCCGCAACAATCTATTGCCCGTCGAGCCGAAATCAAAGTGAGCTGTATTTACCTGAAGTAGATGGTAATTTGACACGATTGAGTTTCTTACCTTCACGCACGCAATGAAATAGGAAGGGGTTTTCGCCTCTAAGAGCAAATATGTTGTTTGTTTCAATAAATTTTTCGCTGGAAAAGGATTCTGTGGTATTTTCTGCCTTTGTGAATTATAATATGTTCTGTATTGAATTTCCGAGCTTAAGGTTGAAATGTGATATGGGAGAAGTTTTTTAGTATTGCTCTGTAAGCAGGAAGGGTTCACAGGCCTGTTGGAAGCGTGCTTGAGTTTCAACAAAATGAGCCCCAAAATCAGTGAAAAATTGTGACACAGATGAATAATAAAGTAGCTTCCATTTCCAAAATGATGAAATTACCTGGTGATAAATAACCTCGAACGCATCTTGGAGAGTAAATTTTGACTTTGCATAAACAAGAGTTGGGCGATTGTGATCTTTGTTTTGACTTCGCTCATTTCATTGTCAAACTTTATAACACTTGACAGAAAAAGAAACTTACAAAAACCCGGTATCTTGCCATCATTTGACACAGATGCTTCACTGTTTGGCGAGTAAACATGCCGCGGTAACTTAATCACGGTGCCCGCTGAATTCCGGCCATGTTACTTTCGATTTTGCGATTTATTTGAACGTAGCAAAAATCTCCCAAAATGTTTGTCGCTGATCGTAACTTTTTATATTCTATATTCACGGTTCAAAATTAATGTTGTTTTCATGTCGTAAATATTTTATTCTCGATCGACCGTCCCGGAAACTTCCTTCTGCTCTTTCTAAAAACTGTGTATCAATAGTTATTTGCTTTTGCATCAATATTTGTTTTGCATAAAGCAAGCTAACAAAATCTGTACCTTGCTGAGTTCGCATTTGTTAGCGTTAATAGTATTTTCGGTCAGATGCTTCTGTTTAACGAGGGGTTTAGTGTTTTGGTCTCCCATCCTGACACTAACCCCGCCCGGCAGGGCTTAACTTCAGTGAACTTTAGTATTATAAAACTGTCAGATGCTCAGAGGGCACACTTTTGGTGAAAAGAAGTTGTGAGGGAACTTGAAAATTATCAACATGTCAGCCCAGAAGCCAAAGTTTCTCGCTTCTCTTTTATTTGTTATTCTTCAGAGACTGGAATGCTGTATTTCAATACCACACAATTCAGTGCCTTCTGATTTTCTGTAACACGTACCACAGGCAACCCAGTGTATGCTTCATGGAAGCATCTCGTTCCATTAAAGCTGGGCTCTTCGACAAAAGATGCCGAAACCCTCGCTTCTTAAAAGTTATTGGTTTCAAGACGTCGCTGGGGAGCAGGGATGGCGCAGTGGTGAGATCACCAATGTGGCCCAGGTTCGATTCCCGGACCCAACGCCATAAGTGGATTGAGTTTGTGTTGGTTCTCTTCTCTGCTTCGAGGGTTTTTCTCCGGGTTCTCCGGTTTTCCCCCCTCAGCAAAAACCAACATACAGCTGATTCCAGCTGGCTGTAAGCTGTGCTCCAAGGTCACACATGGACCGTATAGCGGCTGCCAGAGGCGCCAACATATGCTTTCGGTTCGACTTTGTTGAGCTGCGTCGTTGCTGTACTTTGCGACGGCGATTAGCCGCGACAGTTATTATGCGACAGTTATTATTGCAACGCATTTTGCTCACGGCATTCGTCTGTCTTTTCCAAGTTGACTCTTGGAGAGCTTTTTGTTTATTTGTTTACCTCGCAAATGAGATGTAACATGAGCTAGGTATTGGGTATAATACTGGGGTAACTATACAGGTTTACTGTAACCAAGAGAGGATATCATCTCTTGCTTAAACCTGGTGCTTTTTCGCTTTGCATGGACTCGCATGAAGCATTTGCTTCTCTCTCTTCTAGAATTGCGGAGGCTGCTCTGTTCTCATCGTTATCCAGTCCAATTAGACGAGAGTAAATTCGCGACTAATTGAAAATGTCTACTCTTATAATTTGAGTTCACTAAGAATAGTTGCCACCAAGGCTGCTAATGGCACCTGCTCACAGAATAAAATATTAAGTTTGACAATCGGCAATTGCTCTAAATAGACCGTAAAATATAAAAGCGTTAATTTTCATGTCGTGTTTTTGTTAACCCTGCATTGATGTACAGGTGATCATACAACTGTGGGTGCATTTTAAAGAGAAATACATCGGGAAAATCATTGTCATTGTGTTGGCAGCAATCGGGAGATTTCTAACAACGTGTTTCGAAGTGGTCCTGCAGAGGCATTTTTATGCATTTTCGGGAGATAGCAGCATATTCCTTGAAGAGCAGAATTCGGTCTGAGAATTTATTTCTTCCAAGAATGAATTTCGATTATCTGGAGGAAACAAGCAAACTTGAAAAAACCGCCTGACTTGGAAGAAGTTCGAAGGACCCTCTTATCCAACCTTGAACATCACCAAATTTACCAAATTTTCGTGTTTGCGACGATCCTCTGTGCATGTAGTTTTTAAAGTAGAGCAGGAGCTCCTAGCTCCTACTCTACTATAAAAACTACACGTAACCCACAATGTTATTCATCAATTCGCTCTGACGAAGGGCCAACGAACGCTCGAAACGTCAGCTTTTAGATTCTCTGCACGGTGGAAAATTTACATTATCAACTCCGTTGATAAAACCAAATTTTTGTATATTACTTCCCCACCGATGCAGCATCACAGTTTCTTTAGAAACCTCCCCCTTCATTCATGTATATAGGAATTGCGGGACTTCGCGGGGCCTCTGCATGTGTTCTCTTTTGGTTTTGGATGTATGGAGTTCCCTAGGGGAACTCTGCTGGATATCGATTCCTGTACCTGTTATGAAAAAAAAAAATCCAAACCCTCCAAGCTTGAAAGATACAATCAGTTTCACAAGTTTATTTCCCACGCTGTAGTGGCCCGTACAGCGTGCGCATGTCGTACTGTAGAATACGGCCCGCTAAATTAACCAACCATAGCGCGCGTATTATCTAAGAGAGATACATGTAATATACAATTAATTTATCGAGCTTCCAAATCCACATTTACCTTGCATATAACTCCTCAAAGATTCAAGTACGAACAGTAAGCTACCTTTGAGATTGCTCCTTAACTTCTTCAGTTGTTTGAATCGTTCTAAATACAAGTGGAAAGGAATGTTTGCACACGTTAAAGTTTAAATACGGTCATCTTCAACAGGTTAGTAAGTTGATAATAGGCCAGTTTCGAATTGTGCAGCAACAAGAGAAGAAAAGAGTCAAGGCTCGGGGGAATAATTTGCATTTTCCATTGATTTGAACAAAAAAAAAATGCAAATTATTCCCCTGAACCTCGATTCTGTTCTTTTGTTGCTGCACAATTCGAAACCAGCCTATTAGAAAGTGCTTGAACAAAATGACTCCGACAGTTAAGAATAGCAGATGAACAGTCACAGGAGGCGAGAGATGATGCCTCGCTGCCTATCATTGGTCAGTATTCGTTCGAGAACAAATATTTCTTTGTATCCTATTCTTTATACTAGCAATTCCTTATGACCTTCAAAGTCACCTTAAGTTTCCATTGCTTTGAACAGGCCCTACTTTCATTCATAAGCTGCTGATCCAGCCATTGATCACACATAATTTCCAGTCCCAACTGGATGATAGATAGATAGATAGATAGATAGATAGATAGATAGATAGATCATGAGATACTATTAGATAGATAGATAGATAGATAGATAGATAGATAGATATATAGATAGGTCGATAGATAGATAGATAGATAGATAGATAGATATATAGATAGATAGATAGATAGATAGATAGATCAGTAAATTATAGAATGACAATGAATTTTTATGCGCTAAGTGAGTATATCACCACGCGCAAAAAACTAAAATACCATAGCAACAACAAACTCGTTTCCAGCAAGTCTTCATCCTTCAAATTAACGCTGATTGCCTCATGTGTACATATGCGGTGAAATTGAACAAATACCGTGGAGTTGCACCCTTTGTATCTGCATTTGTTCCTTTGAGTCATCAAGGTCCCGTGCTTGCTGATCAATTGCAAACTGCAGCTCTAAAAATACATAATTGGAAACAGATGCTTGAGGGCCTTCATGCGTTAAATAATGTGAGCTAAAAAATAAACCTTTCAAAAGAAGGCCCAAAAGATCGGGGTTTGTTGCGGGCAGGGTTACAATTGTGATATTCTTGTTAGTGTAAACAAATTCAAAGGGTTCTACTGAAAGAGATTTTACATGTTCCCTGGTGGATGAAATGAAGAGATCTCGACTAGGGGTTACTCGGAAGAAATCCAACTGCTCCTTCGGAGGAGTCGAACCTACGGCCCATTTCCGATGATCGGATGCTCTACCACTGAGCAAGAGGACTAAGTAATCCGGCAAATGGTCGTACCGAAAGTCCACTATTAAACCTCCCGGCCATATTATGCGCCGATCAAATCGAAACTTCAACACCTTTGCCTGCGTTGGGTGCGGAAAATTGAACCAGAAGCGTCAGGTTTCAAATAATTGTTTTTTTTCGCGCGCCGAAGTCGCTAACAGCTATAAAACACGTGTTTGGACGAGATGGAAGAGTTTAAAGGAAGAGACGGTAGCATTTGTGAGCCAAAAGGTCTTTAAAAGGTCACGCGCACCGGTGGCTCAGTTGGTTGAGCACCGGGCTGTCACGCGGGAGGTCGTGAGTTCAACTCTGGCCGGACCATCACTCAGGGTTTTTAAATAACTGAGGAGAAAGTGTTGCCTTTGTAATTACATCTGCGAATGGTTAGACTCTAGTCTTCTCGGATAAGGACGATAAGCCGGAGGTCCCGTCTCACAACCCTTCAATGTTCATAATCCTGTGGGACGTAAAAGAACCCGCACACTTGTCGCAAAAGGTAGGGCATGTAGTTCCCAGTGTTGTGGGGTGATGTGGTCTGTCTTCTGTGGTATATCATGGTTGGGAGGGTAAAAAGGGCGCACTTAATTTGGAGCCTCGCTTTGTTGTGCGACCCCCACCACAGCTGTGGTGAAAGTGGATAAATAAATAAATAAATAAATAAATTTATTAAAGACGGAAGTAGCCGACGACGATTGGGTAGGGCATTTGAACACCATTTTGGCCTGAGGGGGCGAAAATTTGAGTGATCCAATCTTCAAAAGTTCAAATGCCCGAGCTTTTCCCGGGGGGAGGGGGGGGGGGGAGATGTGGAAGTTTCGAGTTGATCGGCGCGTTATGCGTAAACATGCGTTGATTATGCGGAAATTCAAACAATTCATAGAACTAATAATTAGGCCCGTCCAATGTATTTACATGCTTATCGTAAATCAGGACTCGTAATTGCTACCAATACAGTCGCATTTACGACTGAATTCTTTCCCTTTGCGATTAAGATATCTGGACGAGTCGCCAATTTGCGACCAGCTTTCACCTTTAATATAAAAGGCTTAGTAATCGGCATTTGGCAGGAACCTTTTTCTAAAATAAATAAAGCGATAAAAAATATTTCGTTTCGCGTCATGAATTTTGTTTCAAATTGGAGATGTGGAGCAAAATTGTGATGTGCTTGAACCACGATCCATTCCCTCGATCACCATTTTCAGCGGTTTTTTACACATACGTATTGCGGGCTCCTATTTTGTTTTGTACAACTTCATGATCACCGCAATGATTGTCTCTACTTTTACAAATGATGCAATTTAATTTGCTACTGTAACTTGCGGCTAAATTTTCATACCTTGTTGCATCTTTTTTAAAAATTTCGAGCCAAGGGTATGTATGACAGCGGTTTAACTAGAGTCGAGGCTCATTGCCGAAAAATGCGTGGAAACCGCTTACGAACTTTCACCTTGCGAACGAAATGGCGTGTTTTCATTAATGTTCAGGAAAATAAGAGTTTCAAAATAGTCAATCTCTTTGGCTTTTATTTTTGTGAGGATAGTAAGCAGCTGCCTTATCACTAATATCAGACATTTCTTCTGATTTATGCGGAAAACATCGTAATTATGCGGAGGATTCGCATTTTAGGGAATTATGCGGATCCGCATCGCCGCATCCTGTCAGATGCCATGTAATGTAATGTTCTCTTAAAGAAGTTATGTCTTGATTGAGTTGAGATAAATTGATTAATCTCCACCTTTACGCTGGAGGTCGAAATGATATCCAACGGAAAGCCGTCAATTTCATTCGTACTTTACCCATAGTTAGTAAGTTTCAAGTGATCAAAGGTCTGAACGCTCTTTTGTACATGATCGGGCTCAAATTGCGTGCTATGCATCCGTCCATTCTTAGTGGATGTCCAAAGAATGCGCTGAAATAGAGAATACGCACCACGCACGCGCAATACTAATCAACGTTGACATTAGGATTGCGGGCTCTTCTTGGTCTTCCGCAATAAACACAATACCGCATGCACAGCCCTTTGAATAGTATTTCCGTACTGGTTGTCTTTGATATAAGATTACTCTTACTGAAGGATGTGGCTAACACAAACTGTCAGTGTAGCCGATCGATTGTTGCGTTATCTTGTTTTGTCACGCAATCGAGATTTGCGGAGGCTCTCGCCCACTATTTTCCAGGACTCCCTCAGCCGTTCTCTCCATTGCGTGACAAAACACAATTGGGTCATCAAAGGATGGATAACGATTTCATCTCATCTCATTGATGAGTAAATACCGAACGCTCGTACTTTCTGCAAAGTACTCTACACAGCCTGCCCTAGCTTGACCCCTGTGGTGGGCACTTAACTTCGGTTACAACCAGCCCCCTTTAATTATTGAGTTTCGGTTTCGCCACTAGGATCTTCATCTGAAACTCTTGTTTTCATTCAATATCCAGGACATTGCTGTGAAGGTTTTTAATGATAATCATTCAGGGATCACTTCCGACAATTTGCCGACTTCCAACATTTTATGTGGGTGATAATCTTATGCATTTTTTACTGATTGTTATCATGACATTATTATTTATTCTTGCTATAGGTCTTTTCTCTTAATGTGGGATTTGTTTGTTTTTTTTTTTTTTTTTTTTATGTGGGCAGACCTTCACTAATCATCAGATTTCAAAATAATTGCTAAAAGTAGATTTATGAAATCGCAATTTCTATTCTGTCAGTTTATTTGTTTACTTATTTTATTTATTTATTTATTAATTTATTATTAGTCTTTAATATCGAGTATTCAATGTGCATACACATTTATTTTATCTCTACTTATGTAATACTCACACTTAGATTTACTCTGTAAACAGTCCTACTCGCTATTCGCTTCGATTAGCTTTAGCTATTTGTGGGCTAGCGTTGTTTTATACAAAACAACGCTAGCCCGCAATTAAATTTGATTTTAAATTTTGTCTAATTAAAACCTGTACTGTGGTACCGCTTAGGGGCGAAAAAACTTCATGCCACGCCCACAAGAGAGGATTTTTTTGGTACCTCTTAGGGGTTCTTTCCAAAATTTCCAACGAGCACCCCCGTCCTTTTCATATGGGAGACTCCCCGGATTGTCCATCCGCACTTAGTTTGCACGAGGATTGGTCCAGCCATAACACAAACGTTTCTTAATATATCGCAATAGGCTGCGATGATTGTTTTCACATAAAATTAAATGAAAATGTGATCTTGTCGTTCTTGTAGTCACAAACGAGTGGGTTTCTTGGCATTTTCGTACTTCGTTGAAAGAACTCTTACAAAATCCTCTCAGCCTCAGCTTAAAATTCTCCCGTTTACTGCGTATGTATTTGGAGTTTTCATTGATTAGTGTCAAAATTCTTCATTTGTGTTATGTTTACGGATCATTATCAATGTGGGCAAAGTCCCTTACGTAACTGAATTGCTAAAGAGAAATACAAAAAGTAATTTTTAATACAGGCTACTCTATAAGAAGGCCTAACGTTGGCACTGTAAGTGTTGCAGCTGTTGCAGTCCACACTGAAACAAATCTTACAGTTAACACTCTAACAATTTTACAGCTCAACTGTAAACGGTTTTACTGTCCACTTTCCGTACTGTAAGCAATCTTACAATCCCTGACTGTACAGAATCTTACAGTCCGCACTATACAGGGGCACCCAACGTCAATTTTCGGTAAATATCTGTTCGGAAGACGCTTTGAGATCTAGAATTTTCGGAACATTTGCTGTAAAATTTCTTGCTTGCCTACCTGTCCTAGGATTTTCGAACATCTAAAAACTGGTACAATTGCTTATTTTTAACGGATTTTTACCCTAAAAAGGTCACCTAGAATTTTCGGGCTGAAATTTTCGAAAAGGTAAATTTTGATCCCTATAATTTTGGGATCACTAGATTTTCAGCTAGGATATCCGAACAGATGAAACATTTTTAGGGGATAAAAATATGCCCATATTTACCGTTAAATACCAAAAAACGTTTCACAATGCTATGTTTAAGTGGAGTTTAACTATATTCTCGTTGGGTGCCCCTGACTATAAGCATTCTTACAGTCCACACTGTAAGCCGACATTACAGTCTGGTCTGTAAGCAGTTTTACAGTCCACACTGTAAGCAGTCTTAGATTCTGGACTGTAAGGAGTCTTACAGTCCACACTGAAGCGAGAGGCATTCGAGTACATTTCTCCGTGAATCGTTGTGTCCAGCCTTGACTTCGATTTCAGTCGATTCTTAGGAAGCTACGACATCCTGTCAGACAGCAACGTCCCAAAACAGTTTTTAAAAAGCTCGAAAAGACAAAACAACATTATTTCTTTTATTCATTGATAACTTTTCTCTTCCTGGCTCCTTTGTCGTGAAACTAAGTCACAAATAAAATAAATTGATAAATTGTCCAGAACAGTGTTGACAGTCACGTCTCGCGCGTAACGCGAGTGTAGGACGATTTCAACCAACCTCTGGAGACACCAATAACAACAGAGAAATGTACGACTGCTGGTGGACGAATAAAAGAAGCTAATGAGAGATCTTTTGTTTTCGTCCACCAACACCTATGTCACATCATGGTGGAAACACAACACGTAACCATCAAACCTCGTCACATAATGACAAAACCTCACCACACAAATGACAAAACCACTTCACAAGACAAAAGTTCGAGACCAAAAGAATAAAGATATAAATGAGAACGTTATGGCTTTCCATAAGATATCGTCAAGTGACTATCTTCCACGGACTGCCCAGCCTGCATGCTGACATCATCTAACTTAGCTGTGGAAACAATCTGTTCTGGTTCGTAGTTATTGCCGATACATGAAGACGCATCAGTAAGTGCCCAGTAACAAGACACCGGCTTAGTCCGCTTACGGATTTGCGGAAGTCGAACCACCAAAAGCAATGAGGTCAAATCAGATCTGGAGAAATAAATACATGTAGCTGAAGCATATGAAAATGACCCGAAGCCTTTGTAGCGGAAGCAAAACACAGGAAGTTGACATAACGCTGTCGCTGAAAGGAATTGGTTGAACAAGCTAAAACGTTAACGGAAACCGGAATATCATTTTACGGTTCGGTTAACTACACTTTTTACGAGATCGTATGAAGAAAATAGCGCTTCTTTTAAGGATAAGCCTAAGCGCTCATTTCAGTGATTGCTTTTAATTTACGGTTCGATTAACTACACTTTTTACGAGGTAGTTTGAAGAATATAGCACTCGTTGCTGATCGTAAAGGTTAATTGGAACACTTTAAGGTAAAGGTAAATAATGAAATATTGACCGGCCTAAGTTTGACTGCAACCGTGATGCAAACTCAAGATGGCGAAAGCCACTTACGAGGGAGAACAGGGTTTCGTACATCGCGGCAATGAAAATTAGATTATTCCTCTAAAGTCGGGTTTCGCCTTGATTGTAGCTTCTTTGCGCTCAGTATACCATTGAATTTTGGACTTCCAGGCTCCGTTTCCGTCAAGCTTTCAGTTCGTTCAGCATTTGCACCGTAAACCGTCTAATTTTCTGAGTTTTAGCTTCAGAGTTAAGGTAACTGACTTACATAGCTGCTTCCGATCTTTTAGATTTTAGCCGTTTTCAGACGTATCAGCCACATGTATCAATTTCCCTTATTGTTCCGTTTTTGATATCCTTATACTTTCTTTTCCTCGGGTCATTCGACTTCCGCAAGTCGTCAAGAGCACTAAAGTGTTTTCTTTTAGGATTCTTGTTGACGCGACCTCTATAGCGTTCAATAATCACGAATCCCAACAGCTTCTTTCCACAGTTTCCAGGACCTTAGTTGATCCCAGCATGCATATCGGGCAGTATTGGTGGATATTGTTGCTCAACGTTATATCAAGTTCTCAGTCTGTTGATCCTGGTAAGTGGAATCTTGTTTTATAGCCCACAAGTTCCAGTCCTCTCTTGTTTAATATTCTGAAATCATAAGAAAACATTGATCTCATTTACTACAAAGCGTAAGACGCATCTGCTTTCTTGATGTTTTCCGTTGGGATTGCCAAGCCTTGTGCAAAGTTCTGTTTGGATTTTAAAAATTGTCTAGTTTTCAATGATATTACGAGTGCTCAGTGTCGCCAGCGAAAAAATAAAGCGCAATTTGAGTTTTTACTTCCCGCTTCAATTGACTACGAGACTTCCACATTTTAATTCTGATCTCAGAATTCAGCTGTCTGAAGTTTTCTAGGCTGCTAGAAGTCCCATCTATGTCAGATGAGACGCGCCCGCTTAAAAGTCAATCGCTTTTGTGTCTACTGCGCTTGCGCAGGTAGACGCTCAGCGATGATTAAAGTATGACGAAATTCGCATCTTTCCTATCTAAGCCATTTTCAGACATAAAAATGTAGTCTGTACGAGAAGAATGCTGTTTACTATTTTGAAATATCTTTTTTTGTTCCAGAGATATAAAATATGCAAATTAGCCAAGTGATGGCATCATAAACTCAACCGAGTTTTGATCAAATAATATATAGATTTAGCTAAGCTTCTAGAAGTGGAGCTCCCGGGATGTTTATTCTCACAGCTGGCTGTAGGGTTAGTGAAATATAAGGTTTTCCAATTGTCCGCGTTTTGGTGTTTCCGGTTACTGCTTAATTAAATCATTTTCTTTGCTTCCTTCTATAAATTCATTGCTTAACCAGTAAACTTCACGCGAAAAACCGATATCGCATGAGTCACAAAGCAAAGTGAAATTTAATGTGGAAGTCACCAGTTAGGCAATGAATTTTTCTTGAATCGAACGGAAAAGCCATTTCAGAGTCAACTGTCAAAAGCTGCAAAAGCAGCGAATAGGAATCACGCTAAAATTTATAAATCACAGACGCTCTAGCTTATGTGACAGATCGTTAGGAAACTGTCTCAGTTCAAGGTCAAAAAAGAGTTGTATTGAAAAAAAACCCAAAAAATAAATATATATCACAAGTAGTCTCGGAATCGGAGGCCTACTACGCCAGCATCATTGCTGCGGAGCCTGGAAAAGAACAAGACGTGAACCCAAAATCAATATGGCGGAAAAGTTGGTTGATGTTATTGTCAAATTAAATCAACATGGGAAAGAGGATCAACCACCGAAACTCCTATGCAACATAAAAATGGTTTAACTACGTCGTTATTATTTTTATCTTTGAAAATGGCAAAAATTTGGGTAGGTCGACGGCGCTAAACGGAGAAAAAAAAGAGGATGGCCTTAGGCAAACTGAGGAAAACAAACCACTTGTTCGCTCGCATTTTAGAGCAAAACAAAGACTACAGATGATTGTTAATTAATTCCAGTTGAGAATAAAGATTCGAGTTTCATTCTTGAACAAAGGAGAACACGATTAAGCCACTTTTTAAAGATACGCATCCAATTGAAATAACGCATCCGTAAAAATAACAAACGGTTTAGTGTCCAAGAAAATAATTTGTGGAGTAACTTCTTCCACTAAGTTTGAGCTATTACTGGTCTACTCTTTTGTCGTTCTCGTTTTCTTTCTCTCTTCAAAGGTTTCTGCTCTTCTGTCAAGGTCGTTCAGGCATCCGTGATGCAAACTTATCAAAATTAGCAATCTTCTGAAGATATGCCAAAAAGCAGCTCTAAACAAGTTAAAAGCAAACACTCAGCTTTAAGTTTATATCCCTCGGATGCTTGACTTGAAGAACTGTGTCCTGACCACAGCTATATATGTCAAACCTGGATTGAAATCGGCGAAAAATGCAGGAAAAAAATATTTTCCGAATCGTCGGCTGTTATAAGCTTTAGTTGACGTAGTATGGCCGTGTAGCAGCGTCGAGCCACAGGAAGCGCGAGAAAACTGTTTAGCAGTTAACCAGGCTCGAACCTGCGTTCCCATAGAAACCAGTACCTGGTCAGCGGTCAACTTCAAAAACCTTGATGAGATTTAAATTTGAGCCTGCGATATGATCACGTGATACTGGTCAGCGGATGCCTTGTTTTGACAGGTGTCAATTGACCATAACATGGATGTCCACTATACAAACTATGACCGAATATGGTCAGGTGATACTGATCACATTGGCATACATGGAGGGGTGGACGGACGTACATTCTTACAGCGACCAACAACTAAATTTTCTCGCATGGATGGGTTACCATATTTTCTTACCCATGGTGCTGCGCCGCTATGATGAAAAAGATATCTCAGCCAATTTGCATCAGAAATGTTTGATTCTTTGCAGTACAATTCCAGTAGATGTGCTCCACAATATGAGCATACAAGTTTTGTTATCATACTGGTTTCCAGAACTCCCTGGTATTAAAGGCTTTGCTAGCCACCTTTGACGTTCTATTTTGATATTTGCCAATGGTGTCCGTTTGCATGAGCCTACAAACAATAAATATGTTAGATCTAGTTTGTGGCCTTGTTAAATGTTTTTCCAGCTTAAGATCACCAAAAATGTTGAAATCAGGTTGGAGGGGACTGGAAAAGATTAAGTAGCCATGGGAACCAATTTCTTTATAGCTGTAGTGCCAAGTTTCAATGGTTTCTGCTGCAAATTGATAAAAATAACTCATGTTCTATTGGGTTGAGTGAATGACGTTTATATCAGTCCTCTCATTTGCACATTTTACACAATTTTCAAACTTAAATATCTCCGGAACCAATTCAGATATTTCCAAACGGTAAACGTTATTTTTAATCTTTCCTGGAATTCTATGTGAGAAACCTAAAAAGTCAAGGGATAAAAATTTGTTCATAGTAGCTTAAAGTTATCGATAAGCGATCGTTAATCAATAAGTGATCCGTAATGCCGATAGTACGCTGGAAGACACGAGGACGACTTCATCGCTTGTCAACGTCAAGAATCCACCGGTTTAGGACGTCCGTAACGCAGCTGTCAAATGCCGCCAATAACCAGAGCCAGCGTTACTGAGGTCAAGGGACTTAACCTTGGTACATTCGTCTATTGTTTACACTGGCTAAAATAGCTCAAGTTGACTGATCTGTCAACACCAGCGCGCGCTGCATCACCCCTCTTCAAATTCAACTGGCAGGAAATTCTAAAAACTTGATGGCTTCACTAGAAGTAAAGCGTTGTCTTTTCGGATCATTGCTTTTATTTCTTGTTTCTTGAGCTGCCAACCGAAGCGTCAAGATTTCACTGAGCTGTTGATGCTACAATACAGCAAGAGGTCGCGAGGTTGAAAGCTTTTTGCAAGGATTAGTGGAAGGAAAATTTCAGGATCTCAAAGCGTACTTTTGAATACATTGTACGAGTGGTTGCCTCGGATTTGGCTAAGAAAGACACAAGATTTCGCCAGCTATTCCAGTAAACAAGCGTGTAGTGGTAGCGTTAAGGCGACTAGCAACCGGACACACGCAGAGAGAGACTGAGCTGCAATTCGGCATTGGAAGGTGTACAGTTATGCAGATTACACACGATTTTTGTAATGCAATTGCCAAACGGACGACCGTACAGAGTTTTTTTCCCAACACTGAGCAAGAGGTGCTTCAAAGTATTCGCTTGTCCGCGTTCCCACAAGTGGTAGGAGCAGTTGAAGGCAGTCATATTGCATTCCCAATGGCAATGACATATGACTGCATGAACAATTCCAAGCAAATGCACTTCAAGGGAAGGTTGGACGGACTACCTGGTTTTTCTCGTCATACCAACGCCTCAAAAGAAAAAAGTGAAGAATTTGAACACCTACTTTAATCAATGAACACTCTTTACAAAAGAAACAAGGAATTTTCTAGCTGCAGAGCAAGGACTTCATGCTCAGTGGAGCTCTTTCAACAAAGTGCCAAAATCTCCGGACACTCACTGAGTTTAATTTGTAACTAAAAGAACGAGAATAACTGACATTTCCCGTAAAAACAAACATTATGGCATGTTCATAACGTCATTTTATCTCGAGGCTTGTCATAGCTGATTGAATGCCACGTTAAGTTCTCCGCTGGAGTATGGGAGTGGACATTCTTTGAAAAATAGCCGATGAAAAAGGAATAGTTCAGATAACAGCAAGGCAACGGCAAGCGATCTTTCCCGCCTTCGTTAACATCCTGGCCGAAGACAAAATAAAGAGAAGCATTATGATAATTGACTATGAAAATGGGGGAGTTAGGATGCTTGATCTAAACTCCTTCAATAAATCACTTAAGCTATCCTGGGTGAGAAAATATTTAAACTACAATAATAGTGGAAAATGGAAGCTGCTGTTTGACTTTCAATTAGAAGACTACGGTGGAGTAGAGTTCTTCAGAGGCAACCTCGATAGAAAGGACATTTCTAAATACATCAACGTGCCCGACCCTTTCATTACTGAAATTGTGCAAATATGGACAGAAATGAGCTTTGAGGATACAGTAAAATCCATAGAACACCCTTTGTCATTAAACTTATGGCACAACTCTCTCTTAAAGGTTGGGAAGAAGCCAATTTATTATAAATCATGGTCCGCTAAGGGAATTCAAAAAGTCACGCACTTGATGAGAGACGAAAGCAAATTTTTATCCTTTACTGAATTTAATTTGATATCAAAACGAACTTTCTCACCTTTTATGGTGTTTTATCATCTATAAAAAACTTGCGAAATAAGGTTAAAACGCAGCCCCCTCCAAAAGGAAATTATGAACGCTTTATTGATGTCTTTCTAAGCGTTACCAAAACAAACAGAATGGTTTATCAAAATGCGTTAACTCTAAACAGACTAGCCCTAGTAAAACTCAAAACAAATGGCTTACTGACTGCCACTTTACCCGTTCTAATTTCATTAACTGGAAAGTGATATACAAACTCCCCTTTAGTTGCACAAAATATCGAAATTAATTATTTTTCAGTTTCAGCTTCTTCTTAGCAACATACGATTTCCTAAACAAAATAGGTATACGATCAGATGATCTTTGTACTTTTTGTAGTGATGAGAGAGAATCTCTTATCCACCTTTTTTGGTCTTGTAGGGAGACCATTTTTTTCTTTTGAGAACTTTCATAACATCACTCGTGCCCATAAATCACGAAATGCACTCGCGTTCATACGATTTCCTATACATACTATACTATAATAATACTATACTATACTATACTACTAGTATACTATGATAATAATAATAATAATAATAATAATAATAATAGTAATAAAATATGATACTTCATGATAGCACTCAAAACTATTAAAATATTCTACAGCGCTTTACAATGCAAACCAAAAATAATATTAAATTAAAATACAGTTCATTATGATGCAAAAATAAAAATAGTTCATAGTGTTAATAAAATAGCTCATAAAATAGTTCAAGTCAATAAAAAGCTTTTTTAAAAAGAAATGTCTTTAGCCTATTTTTAAATACTTGGGCTCAGTCTAATTTCGAGAGAAAGAGACTTCCATACGGCTGGGGCAGCATGGTAGAATGCCCTGTCACCTACCGTCCTAGACTTTGTCTTGGGTATGGCCAACAAATGCTTGTCATCCGCAGATCTGAGAGAATATCTACTACACGGCTTTTCACTTAACAGTTCACAAATATAGTTCGTCGCCAAACCATGTCGAGCCTTGAAAAGTATAAGAGCAATCTTAAATTTAATTCTTTGTCTGATGGGAAGCCGGTGAAGAAGCGTGAGGACTGGTGTGATATGTGAATATCGAGGAGCAGCAGCATTCAAAACTCTCTGAATGCGATCACATTGGTACTGAGAAATACATACAATAGAGAGTTACAATAATGGTAAGGAGGCACGTGAAAAAAGGGAAGTGTCTTTGTCGACTCAACAGAAATAAATTTTCTTATTTGCCGAATGTTGTACAGTCCTCTGAAGGCTTTCTTGCAGACCATACCAACATGGACATTCATTGCCATTCGATCATCAAACCATGCACCCAGGTTTCTAACTCTCGATAATGGTGTAATGTCAGCTGAGCCAAAATAAGAGAAGCATTGTCGACCTTAGATACCTGTAGGCGAGTGCCGATGACAATAAACTCTGTTTCGATGTCATTAAACTGGCTTCAGTTTAAGAGAAATGAGCAATGACCGAACTTCAGGAATAACCGCTTCCAATTCAACGCCAAAACTTCACGATCCTGCACCATAGCGAATCAGGACAAAATGACAAATACAACTGCGTATCGTCAGCATATCCATGAACAGTTGGAAGATACTTCTCGACGATTTTGAAGAGCCGAGACATGTAGAGCGGAAAAAGGTTCTGGCCCAAGGCGGCTGCCTTGCGGAACGTCATATTTAACATCAAAATCTCCAGAACTTGCTTGTTGAAAGCGAACTCGTTGACATCGCCCATGTAGAAAAGAAGTAATCTATTTGAGTGCATGACCAGCAGTGCCAGATTCAAGTCAGATTCAAGTAAGGAAATCATAACCTCGTGATCAACTGTGTCAAAGGCAGAGCTTAAGTCTAAAAGAATAAGAAGAGTAACTTCTTGGCTGTCCATACTCATCAAGATATCATTAGGAACCCTCAAGACACATGTTTCTGTAGAATGGAACTTTCGATACGATGGCTGATTGTTAGGGAGAGGAGCGTTATCAGAACAATGTACTAGCAGCTGTTGGATCACCAACCTCTCGACAGTTTTAGAGATGAATGATA
>NC_090887.1:14520481-14525481 GCF_036669925.1 Montipora capricornis | reverse complement strand
ATCATGGTAACGAATACGATTAGTCAATAAAACGCGAGCTTTTGTGCTTTAATATAATTCTTCTCTACTGCATCAACATTTTTATTGCAAAATTTTACATTATCATGATTTGATTTTCATTACGTTCATATCTTGTTTAATGTTACACTACATGCGTGTTTTAGCAGTTGGTGACCACTTTTTCATCATTTCGAAAATGAGTAAAACAAGTTGTTTTAAATCTAGACATTTCATCAGTATCTATATAGCAAACAGAACATTACATGGCCGCTTGGGGATACTAATTTTATCTTCTCGTGCTGAAAGTATTTCTCACTCGTTCGCGATACTTTCAGCACTCGAATCCCCGCACGGCCATGTAATATCCTCCATTTATGCATCTAAATTACAAAATGCTAATTATCTAATTAACAATTATTCCATGAGCGCGCGTTGGATATGAGATGATAGAAAGCCAACAAGGCGCGTAGCGCCGAGTTGGCTATAATCATCTCATATCCAACGCAGAAAAGTGAAATTAGTGCAGAAAGTTGAAATTAGTGCAATAAATTCAGTGGAATTTTTGTATTGACAGCCAATCAAATGCGAGCTCTGGATGGCACAATTCATGGCGCAATTTTTCTGTGATTGCGTGATAAGCGTGCGTTGATTCTTCTTAAAGCCCCGGCTACACTGTGTAACATTGCTGGAAGAATATGTCCCAACATTGTTATAAGCACGCTTCTAAAAATGTTGGATACGCATATAACATTGTTGGAAACACGTCACTTTAGTCACTTCAGTCCACCTCCGCCATTTTGGATTGCTCGTGGTTCTCGGATTGGAGACTGGGTTCTTAACCGTGATTGGTCTTTTGCAATACAACATTGTTGAAAGGGAAGCTACACGCTTCAACATTTGTTGAATGTTGGAAAAAATGTTTGATCGAAATCAAAACATTCTTCCAACAAAAAATATTGAACAAACGTCATCGAACATGCATGCTACACCCTCTAAGGTTGTTGATCCAACAAATGTTTTACGTTTAACTTTTCGTATTTTACAACATACATCATCAGACGTGATTATTATTCAGTTACAGATAAATTTAAATTCAAATATACCATTGGCGGAATCGAAAAATTATTTTTGGGACGTTTTATCTACGCTTTATAGAGATGCCAAAATCATGAAAACCCTAGAGGTCGTATTGGTGTTTTATAATAAGGCTAAGTTAAGTTCTCGTATTCGAGTATGAAATTGGAATAATCTCGGGCCGTGTCAGCCTTTGTTGTTTCAAAATATAGTTGAAACGATTGCTGGTTTGTAACTTTGTTACATTCGGCAGATGGAATTTTGAGACTAGTTGGAGGAACTCGGAGAGGAGAAGGACGAGTGGAATTATACTTGTATGGCGCCTGGGGAACAGTTTGTGATGATGACTGGGATGTGAGAGACGCACAGGTTGTTTGTCGCGAACTTGGATTCCCCTTCGCCATCTCTGCTCCAGCAAACGCTAGCTTTGGTCGAGGAAGTGATCGCATATGGCTGGACAATGTGAAGTGCACGGGTTCTGAGTCCTCTATTAGGTATTGTCCGCACCACGGATGGGGTACTCACAACTGTGGTCACCATAAGGATGCGTCAGTCGTTTGTTCATTAACTTGTAAGTACAATCAATAACAACGTTTTCATCATTCCTCTGTAGAACAAAGGTTCCTCCCTTTCAGGTTGTTTGTCGCGAACTTGGATTCCCCTTCGCCATCTCTGCTCCAGCAAACGCTAGCTTTGGTCGAGGAAGTGGTCGCATATGGTTGAACAACGTGAAATGCTGAGGTTATGAGTGCACTTTTGATAGTTGTAGTAGGTCTGGATGGGGTATATCTAACTGTGGTCATCATAAGGATGCATCTGTCGTGTGTTCAGGAACACGTAAGTACAAACCAACACCAGAACTTTTATTAATCATCAATCAAGTAAAATATAAATACCGAGAAGGGAGGTTTCATCCCACAATCATGCCAAGGCTCCGGGAGGGATTGTATCATGTCGTGTAATGAGTATACATGTTTTATTTAGAAATTATTCCACGAGCGCACGTCTCTGATATGAGATGGTAGATAGCCAACGAGGCGCGTAGCGTCTAGTTGGCTATAACCAGTCTCATATCCATCAAGCACAAATGGAATACAGGGTAACTGTTTTATTAACGCTTGGACACTTGGAAATTATTAAGCCAATTAGTTTCCATCTTGGTAACACTAGACGCAATCAGTTTCCATATTAGGTCATTCGGTATATGAGCTGATAACCGAGATCGAGTGAACCAATCAGAAAGCTAGAAATGCGGAATCCGAGGTCGAAAATTTGTATATGTTAATCTCATGGGTCCAAGGGCAATTAAGGATCAATTTCACGCGAATTTTCAAAGTTTTCGCAAAATTGCCGACGAGGGCAATTTTGAAAACTTTGAAAATACAAGCAAAATTAATCCTTAATTAATTACCAACACCAGGGCGCATTGCAATTACACGTTTATCACATAAGGGGCAAAATCATTGAGGGAAGTACGTTCAGTACCGCGAAAAATGACAAACAACACGCTCCCACTCGGTTAAATGAATCGTTGCTGTCAACAGAAATAGCACTTAAAATGTATCTTATATGTGGACGCAAAAGTAGTTTAATCTGGAAGAAGATTCCCTTGTAATTCAATAAGCAACTGTTAACCAATCGGGATCAAGTAACCTCCAAAAGTACCCTCGTGATGAAGGAAAAATGTCCTCCGTCTCAAGTCTCAACCAATCAAATTTCAGTAACTTTGCCCCGTACGTGATAAAATATTTAACAATTATTCTACGAGAGCGCGCTGGATATGAAGTGATAGATAACCAACGAAGCACGTAGCGCCGAGTTGGTTATAATCATTTTATATCCAGCAAGTCCGAATAGAATGATTGTTTAATTAAAAACTCCAGGATCCACAAGTCTTCCATGTTGGTAACAACTTCCGATGCAAAAATAGAATTATTGACAAAACTGTCGTGATTGATTGATACGTGATTGACAATATTGACAACAGCTTCGCAAGCTCGCTGAATGAGATCGAAAAAAGGAGCCTAGCGAAGGGCAGAATGTCAATTTTTTAAGGAGTTACAAAAGAAAAACACTCTCTAGAGGAGTCTACTAAAAGAAGTTAATTCGAATTTGTTGAATTTGTTTAACTAGAATGTTCGTGCAGTTGTAAGAATTGAATTGAGGTTTTCTTGCTCGAAGCGTGTTATGTTTGTTATGTTTTATTGCTAACGCGTTCCTTGGCCATATTAGGTACAGCAGGTATAAGAACTGATAGCCAGTGTCCGGCGAGCCAATGAAAATGCTGGAAATCTTAAATCCGTAGCTCACTTTTTAATAATACTTGTTATCGCAGACCACGTCTAATTTTCAGTCGATCTTCTCGCAAATTCACAATTGTTTTAAAGTGTTTTAGGTCTTATGCAACCAAAGGTTCAAGTCACACAGGGTATTTCTCGCTACTGACCTGACCTACCTGACCTCCTGCCTTTTCCCAATTCTGCTCAATTCCTTGGATAGATAGATAGATAGATAGAGAGATAGATAGAGAGATAGAGAGATAGATAGAGAGATAGATAGATAGATAGAGAGATAGATAGAGAGATAGATAGATAGATAGATAGATAGATAGAGAGATAGAGAGAGAGATAGATAGATAGATAGATAGATAGATAGATAGATAGATAGATAGAGAGATAGATAGAGAGATAGATAGATAGATAGATAGATAGAGAGAGAGATAGATAGAGAGATAGATAGATAGAGAGATAGATAGATAGATAGATAGAGAGATAGATAGAGAGATAGATAGATAGATAGATAGAGAGATAGATAGATAGATAGATAGATAGATAGATAGATAGATAGATAGATAGAGAGATAGATAGATAGATAGATAGATAGATAGAGAGATAGATAGATAGATAGATAGATAGATAGATAGATAGATAGTTTATTGACTGAATAAATGGCAGCCCATGAAGGCTGAATTACATATGCATAAAACTAAAAAAAATAAAATACAAAACTAAGTATAAATTGTATTGATTATAAATCCAATTAAAATATCAATGTTAAAGTCAATGTTCATTATTTCTTTTAAGACTTGAGGTTATAATAAATGTATTCTTGAAACGGTCGGTTTTCCGCTTTGGTATAGAAAAATATCTGTTATGCCTAAGAGAAAGTATTGAATTGTTCTTGGGAGGAAGCAGCTTATTTAAACGGTTATCACTGTCTTTTACCATGGCGTCGAACATCTTATCGCAGATAGCTTCATTATAGGTAGTAATCTTTGGAATACCAAGAAAATCTAGAGCGTCGTTGTACGCAATACTAGGGCAGATGATTGCCAGTCCTCTTTTCTGGATGCGCTCCAGTTCGACTTCGGTAGTGAATGATGGAATACAGGTACTGCTTAGGTTAGGATGGATCTAACACATGTGGTATAGAATAGCACAAGGTCACTAAAGGGCACTTTTGCCCTTTTTAGCTGTACCAGAAAATACAAACGCTTGGCTGCTTTTTTGACTATCTCAATAATATGATTGTTCCATGAAAGATTATGTGATATTGTTACGCCAAGCAACTTTGCACTTTGAACAATTTCTAATTCGTCTCCGTTGATAAGGATAGGGTTGAACTCCGGTGATTTCTTGGCGAAAGAAGTTCGCAGCGCTTTAAATTTGTCGTTGTTGAGTTGAACTCTGTTGTCGATAGACCACTGGATAACTTGATTGGTAATAAGTTGTGACTTGCTTTCATTCCTTTTGAACCGTCCAAATTTTACTTTTTGTCATACATTTTTTTTGGTTTAAAACTTTGTCGCTTTAACGTTTTAAAACGTGCTAACGTGTATTTTAGTTTAAATTACGCGTTCATTTTCGAGTATTGCTTTAAAATGGTTTATCATTTTAGCTCTACGTAAGTTTGTTGTCGTTGTTTTT
>NC_090887.1:14512981-14517981 GCF_036669925.1 Montipora capricornis | reverse complement strand
CTCATAACTGCGAAGATCATAGCTTCACTTGATTTCATATCCGCAGTTCATATATGATTCATTTCATATACCATTTCATCAAATGGAAATTATTTTAACTCTCATTGGCATTTGAGTTCTAAGGGATCTTAAGCGGCGGCAGCGCGAACGTTAATAATTATATAACGGCAAGAGATTATGAAGGTAAGAGAAGTAATCCCTCATACTGGCCCTATTCGCATCGTAATCCCTCTTAAGTTATTTTTAGATCTCCTGCGAGATCCGGTATTCCCACGAGGGTTAACTGATAGCCAATCACATGTCCTTATTTTTACCAATGTTGACATCTGAGCGAATTCCCACGCAATGATTCGCGTCGTTCGCGATTTACCATCAAGCAAAAATGGCGGAGGAAGTTGAGAGACGATCGTATATATACATTTTGTGGACGAACGTGACTTGTTGACTACAGAGTTAACCGATTACAATGACTTATGTTTTGAAACCTGTATCTTGGAAGGAACGAGTTATGTAACCGACAGGATTTTGTACAGAATGGCAAATGGAAGACTATAGTCGATAAGTACGATCTCTCTGACTTTAATAAACGCATTCTCGGTTTCCGTTGCGGGATTAAAAGATGTTGACTTAATTCTGATACGGTGATTGAGTAGGCAGATAGAGCTCTACAACAGTACCAAACATGAAAGGAAAACTTGAATCAAGCGTGCGATAAAAATTTTTGAACCCGTGTTATCGGACTCAAGTGAATTTGCAAAGCACGTATGTTAAATATAGCTGTCTCCTTAAAAAGAGATTTAACACGGTTTCGTATATGGCACAACCTTGAATGTGGTATCATTGAAAACTAGACAATTAAGCGATTTCAGTTACAGATGTTTGAAACCTGTATCTTGAAAGGATCGAGTTTTATAAGCGACAGAATTTTGTAAACATTGGCAATTCGCAGACTACAGTCAACAAGTAATATATCGCTGACTTCGTTAACGCGTTCTCGATTTTCTTCGCGGGATTAAAATATGACGACTTAATTCTTTGATATTCATAAATTAGACAGATATCAGACATGAAAGCAAAACTTGAACAGACAGTGCGATAAAAATGTATGAACAAATGGTGTCGCATGGAAGTCAATCTGCAAAGCACGCATGTTAAATATACCTGCATCTTTCAAAATTATTAAACTCGGTTTCGTACATTGGACAGTGTTGAAATTGGTGTCACTGTAAACAACACAGTTAAGCGATTTGAATGATACATCTTTGCATCTTGTATCTTGAAAGTAACGAGTTTTATAGGCGACAGAATTTTGCACACAATGAAATATCGCGGACTACAGTCACCAAGTAACATATTCCTGACTTGGTCAACGCGTTCTCGATTTTCTTAGCGGACTTAAACTATGGTGACTTAATTCAATGATATTCATAAATTAGACAGCTAACGCTTTCAAACAGTACCACACATGACAGGAAAATTTTAATTGACCGCACGATAAAAATTTTTAAAAAAGTAAGATCGGATTGAAGTCAATGTGCAACGCACGCGTAAAATATAGCTCCCTTTTACAAAATTATTTAACAGGGTTTCCTACTCTAGACAATCGTAAAATTGGTATCAGAGTGAATTATACAGTTAACCGATTTCCATGATATATGATTGCAAACTGTATCTTGACAAAGACGAGTTTTGTAAGAGACAGAATTTTGTAGACGATGAGAAAGTGCGCACTAAAATGGACAAGTAACGCAATGCAACCAAGGTAAACATATCTGCATATGTCAAAATTATTTAACACGGTTTGATAGATTGGAAATTCTTCAAATTGGTATCACTGCAAACTAGGCAGTTAAACAATTCCAAGGATGTATGTTTGAAACCTGTATCTTGCAGACAATGAATTTTATCAGGCCATGAAACTCAATTTTGAAAACGGAGAGTGGCATTGTACAGAATTTGTTGCACTTTCCCTCCTCCATGAAACTTCCACGTAACGCGCGCGGTAACATTATCCGCGGGAAAATTGATATCATCTAAAAATAATCTAAGAGGGATTACGATGGGAATAGGGCCAGTATGAGGGATTACTTCTCTTACCTTTATAATCTCTTGATAACGGATATTGGAACTACTTAACCATAGGCGTACGGGCACGATCCGACCTGGGGAGGCGGTGTCCTTTTTGCCCGAAAAATTTACACAGTGCCCGAATTCTTGATTGTTGAAATCCGTCTTTTACTCCCTCAAAATGTGCGAAACAAACATTCCGTTACAATCCTTAAAGTCATAAAACTGTACGTATTCGAAACATAGAGTTTTAAGAACCTCACATAATCTATGTAGGTCTATATACTCGATCTAGTAACTAATAAAAACTTAGAACCTCACGTACTCTGTATCAGTCTATTCCATCTAGTATTTAAACTAGCAAAAAGCTTATTACAAAAAGTAGCTATTTCTTCCATGGCGTTGTCCAAAAGTGTCAATTATTTTGGCAATACCGCCTGCTATGACTCTATTTGGCGCGAACTGCAGCAAATGCCAGCGATCAACAGATCAGCAGCCGAGCAATTCAAATGTTTTAAGATCAACCGCAAGGACTTATTTCAAAACAAGGACTTTAATATCTTTTAAGTTACACAAGTAATATTTTTATACTTTCAAGTGCTCTTTTTCATATTTTTGCCTTATTTATATTTTTTTTAATTCCATCTTTTATCGTTTCTTTATTCCCCGAATTTTGAGCGTTTTGCCCGAAAATTTCCGAGACTGGGGGGGCTGCCGCCCCCCCCCCCCACCCCCCCGGCTCGTACGCCTATGTACTTAACCATGATGGTCAGGATTCAGTATATTATTAGAATCACTAACGAATTTTGCTCTTTGATTTTGCAGCACCGGTAACAACCACAGCCTCAAGTAAGTCATTCTAAAACAAGATGACTGATCTTTTGAAATTACCACCAATTATTATTTTACTATTACGCTATTTTACCATATTAGGTCAAGAGAACACTCAAAATATGAGAACGCAGTAATACAATGTCGTGTCCCGGCGGTTTGATCGGTTTAGAACAGAGCAAATACAGACGGAACGGGAGTCATCAACGAAAATGGCCGGTGTAGATGAACCCAAATTTGAACTGTTTACGTCCTTTTACGCTTGACTCTAAGCAATGACCTGTTAATTAACCACAACAAATTCTTCACCCTGAACAGACAGAAACCCCTGAGGAAAGTGTTGGGCGTTTGACGTTGTTGAATCGTGATTTCGTTTTTCAATAAATAATAGTGGAATAATAGATCCCTTATTGGATGGTTTAACATACGTGTGGACATTTTGCTTGTTGCTCATATTTTCCTTCGGGGCTCTATAAATTACGCAACACTCAAAATATCCGCGCGTATTATTTGTTAATACTTTCAATAAGGTATTTTTATCCATCGAAATGGAAATGAATAGTGAAGGATGACATCCTCCACTTTTACCCACAATGAGGTGGACGGATATATGATTTTTATATTATAAAATAAATACTGTGTCAGCTGAGTAACTAGCGACAGAATCCCAAAACACAGACGTGCCCATCAGTTTACTGTATCTGTATCCGTATCTAAATTTAATATACGGGTCCCGCCAAATTATGGCCAATCAGACTGGGCCTAATGACCACAACCTCTCTGACTGGTTTACAACCAAGTAGCTGCACAAGGGATTGCTCATTACTTTTTCGGCTCCATATTTGCAGGGGCACCCAACGAATCTGTTCCTCACATTATCTGTTCCCCGGAGGAATCTTGCTGGCTGGCAAAAATACAGGTGTTTCGATAAGCTGGCTGGGAAATTTTGTTATTGATAGAGGTTTTGCCTGGGAATTACTGACTTTTTCTAGCATTTCAACCCGAGCTGGCTGTAGAAACTCTGAAGACTGAAGACGACTAAAAAAAAAACAACAAAAAGAAAATAAAAAGAACCCTTCCCTCTCCCAGAGAGTAGTCACAAACATACGACGGCTGGTCAGAGTGATTGCACTTGCGGAAAAAACCTGTTTTGTCACGGTTTTGTCGCTTTTGTTCGGTCGTTTTGGATCGAGGGATTTGAAAGCGCGCGGAATTCCTGGCTGGGAAATAAATTTGATCAGCTGGCTGGGAAACCAACCAATTTTATCTAGCTGGCTGGGAAATTTCTTGTGTGTCTTGCTGGGAAAAAGGAACAGATAATGTTTTCCCAGCAACACTGAAAAACACCTGAAAATGCCTTAATAACATTTATTTTCATTAACTGGGGTGTAATAATACATTTTACAACCAATTGGTCATTGGGTGCCCCTGTATTTGGACTTCAGACTTTTTTTGGGTGGGGAGGGAGGGAGAGTCACGATTTGGTTACGCATGCGTAAGATTTTCTTGCCTCGTAGAGGCAGCCCAAGTAGGATTCAAACTCGGTATCTCCTCATTCTAACGGGAAAATAAGTTGAATTTGTGTGCGTGACCAGAAACTAGTTTTTGTGTTTCGATTTCGTTGTTACTACTGATAATAATGTTTTACTATTCTTTAAAAAATCAAGATGGAAAACCCAGCCAATAGGACAATCACATGACTTTTCGAGGGCATATATTTTATTTGCATCTGAGCGGAGCGAGGGGGCAAATGATGCTACGACGGACACAAACTGTATGCCCGACAAAAGTGATTATCATTATTATCAATACACACGGCCAAATCGTACAAATTCATTTCATAAGAAAAAAATGTTTAACAGAGATGTAGCATGAAACCTTTGTATGGAAAGTTGTTGCTACAATACGATCAGCTAAACGATATCAGAAATTGAGAAGAAAAAAAAAGAGCACAAAACTCATCCACAAAAATTCACGCCAACTCTGGCATTGAAATGGTTTCCTTAGGATCACATTGGCCCGTTCGCCCGCAAAAGGGCACGTTTTAGAGAGGCAGTTTTTCATTTGGAATTGACAATAAAGTGAGGGTTGGCGACCTGGGG